>NW_025778107.1:0-54684 GCF_021130785.1 Homalodisca vitripennis
TTCAAATCCAATCAATTCGGGACTGTATTACATTTTTTTAACATAAAAGGAAACGAATATCTAAACTTAAAAAATATATATTCAACCACGTTTATCAAAACTGGGACTCTTCGAAACTCATAACACTGTATGGTTGTTTTAATGACACAGGTAGAAAGCATAGTAAAGCAGTTAACTAAACGGCACGGATCTCACCAGTTCAAATCCCAATATTTATTTTACGCTTTTTTGTGATGTTATTGTTAAAATTATGTAATGTTCATTGGTGTTTGACATTATTAGAAAACATTACTCAGCGCTGTTAACCAACAGTGAGACATCCTTCAGAAAAAAACATTAAAAGTTACACAAGTGTTTTTACATATGTTTGTACCTCAACAGAACGTATTAGGCTGCCATTTTTACAGAATATGTTTATTAAATTGTGATCAGTAGAAACATATAAGTAGGAATTTTTAAACTCTTCCAGGGGTATAATAATGAGTACCGCATTTTAGGCCCATACGCTCCATAATAAAATATACTGTTTTTATAAATCTTAGTTAAATTTTATGTTACCATGTTAAACCTAATAGAATTTCAGTGTTATCAATTTGTGTGGTTATAGTTATATTCACGGACATTATTCTATCTTTTACAATACAAAATTAATAACCATGATTTATGTTACTCCATGTACGCCATACTGATTGCATGGTGTTCACGTGTGCATCGTTAGTGCTGACGGTTAACCAGGTCCTAACTTGGCTGTCTGGAGGAATCTAGCAAGCGTCCTCAAGGCGTGTCCTCAACCCACCATGATAGCATCTTCCGTAGTGAGACCTATTATTTTGTGTCCTAGATTTTATACTCATTTCCACTAACTTTAAAGTTAATTCATAACAAGGAGCAGTTATTATAACAATTTCAAATGAAGTGATTTTTTAAAACTACTGGCTAATTTTATTATTATTCCTAGTCCACGCGAAATATTAAAGCATATTGTTCCTGTGAGTAAAAATATGGTGTTTGAAATTGAAAAAGTGCACTTTTCTTAGTCATATAAAGTTAGAAGTAATTTTTAAAAGTGTACCTATAATTAAAACATTATTTGATTTATCTTACATATGTTACTATTATTTGGAATACTCAGTGACCTCCCTTAGTTCATGCTGTAAAAGGAGTATGTTGGAAAGTTAAATTAACCTAAAGGAATGATCGTTACCACAACTATATACCTTTCAATATTAGTTTAACTTTAAAAAAGAGATATATATATATATATATGCAGTGCTATATGTTACAGTAAAGAAGGTAGCCAAAAACGTATTATACTGGACATACTAATTTCAATGGAGAATAAGAATAAAGGGAAATACAAGAATTAAATCCGTAAGACCTTGTTACGATCTTTTACTTCCTCTAAATGATCAGGTTTGGTCATTTTTCTGGCAACATCGGCGACCACGCGAGGCGATCTCCGCGCACCAGTCCGAAGACCCTCACTAAATCATTCGACGGGTGAGTAGCGCACGGGCGGTTATGTGTAAAAATGGCAGGGACTTCAACGCGATCAACGCGAGCTTTAGGACTCGCTCTTAATGGGTATTCTTCTGCGTAACTAGTGCAAGCCTCAATCCATACAATGAAGGAGTTTCAACAGGCTACCCGGGCCTTTCGGCCACTCATTCCTTCAGTGTTTTGTTAAAAAAAGCGCGCGTGCGGCCCAGGGCCATCTAAGTGCATCCACAGACCTGTTAACACTCAGCCTTGTGCGTGTAGAAGCCGCCAGTCTCTCTAAGAAGAATTTCATTCAACGGTAGCACTATTGGGGATACGTCTAGTTAGGAGGCTTGCGCTCTCGTTCGTTATCGGAATTACCTTCCCTAAACCTTGTTCGCCGTGTAAATCGACAATAGTCGACTCACAATTTTTTCCGTTCGCCGGGTAATTCGACTTCAGTCCGCCGAAAGCGGAAAAACTTCTCCGTTGGCTGGGTAAGTAGACGATAGTCCCACAGTGGAGTAAAAGCCATATTCACTGCCTTCTGTAAAAAGTGCTGCAGCCGCGCGGCAAATATTTGAACAAGACTAGTCACATGCGATGTCGGCAGTTGTTCCAGGATCGGCGTGTCTGCTGCTTTTGCCTTGTTTACCAACATTCAACACTGGTTATGTTTGGTTATTTGTTATGAGTTATTGTAATTCATATTGTTTAGTTTTTATTGCTTAATATTTTAATTCAAGTAAGTGTTTTAACATTAAACATTTAAAAGTGTTGTGTTACTGTAGTGAATATCTTACAACAAAAAGGCTGTGATTGTTAGGTATGTAGGCTAGTCTGGGGGACAATAGTTTTAACAAATTTCTTGCCTGTTGAGGTTATCCTGTTTAAATTAAAAGTTTTCAATTTATGATTTGATATACATTCAGTATTTTTAACAAGGAAGACATATGTATTTCATTACATGTCCAGTAGTTTATTTGATTTCTTCTTCGGTTACGGGATTAGCGTTTACGAATCTCTCTAATAGTCTATCTGTCTATCTCATTGTTTCTCTGTTCCATATCTCAGTCCGTCCTCCATTATAATCTTGTAGAGATTATGGACCTTTGTTTTGCTTATACATATTTCAAAAATATAGGCCAAATATTAGTTCATAGGCAACATTCCGATGATAGTTCATGTCGCTACATGGGTTATTTATGGCTAAGGCATTTGTAAATGTTTTTAACATTCGTTTTATTTTGAACTGTAGGTTGTAAATGAGGAAACGAAGCTGAGTAAATATAAATTTAGTAAATTAGCTAAATACAAAATATACGAGATCTTAAACATTAGATACATACTGCATATTTATAAATAAAATGCAACGATAGTAGGATAAAGTGGTATTTAAAGTATGTGAGTAAGATTATATTTTAGCGCAAACTTAAGTAGTAGTAACTGGTAACCTTAATAATTGATCTCAATGAGAACAGGTTTGTATGTATCTGGTTGCTTTTCTCGAAAAAGTATCATCCTGTAGAGAGACTAATGAATAGAACCTTTTATAAATCGTTTTTCCGTAAAAAAAAAAAAAAAATATAAAAACGAGTTTGTATGGTAGTGAATTTCCTATCGAGGGAATTTGAGCGTTACTGAAGCCTTTTACTGCAGTAGGCTGAAAAAAGTTTTCTTCTTTGTCTGCTGGGGAATGTAAAAGCTCTCTTCGCCAGACATATACACAATAAAATGAGCTATAGACTCTAATTAGTGCATACAATCATCAATGAAGCTTTTTGTGAAACCAGGTGATGCGTACTCCAACCCACCTCCGTTGTAATTAAAGTCATTGTGAAATAATACATGTTTTAATGACTGGGAGGGGGTCTCTGAGCATATCTAAAACTTAAGGAAGTGTTCATGTTACTTCGTTTTAAATAGTTATATGAGAACAGTCTCTTTCTATAAATACATGCTCAATGCAATTGAACATTTTAAATAATTTATTCCTATAAGGATGCGTATCTCCCGAAAAAGAACAATACAGTACTCCAAAACCGATCATAACCTTTAATTTGCAAGAAAAAGCAATTTTAATTTTCAGATTTTCAAATCTATAATACCACCTTTACTCGTTGCATGTACAGAGTTTTTTAATTCAAGAAATCGTTACACCAAAAATTTGTGTAAAAACTATCGACCCTTAAATGTTGACTTAGAGTACCTAACCAAAATAAATTTTAACTCTCCGGCGAGTTTCTGGGGATTAAATTACTACTGTTATTTAACTCTTAATGTTAACCAAGATGTTGAATAAAATAACTTTATGGTACATGGTAATTAATTTCTGCAGAATTACTCTTCTCAATTTCAGCTTGAAGCATTTGTCATAAACAACGACGCATTCTAGATCGTAGAACAGTAGAATTTTGAAAGTTACATTGGGAAATCTAATAATCCTAATTAAATCACTTTAATTGTACTATTATCTTATTTCTTATAGTGTGTAAGAGGACATCTGAACGTGTTACAAAGTCAGTAACTAATTGAAATCATAGAAACATCATAGGACCATATTTCTCTCAAAAATGGTCATGGATAGTTTAAAACACTCAATTATTTAAATATAATAAATAAATATAATTCAGTTTTATTAGTTTTACACGGAAAAACAACCCTAAACATAAAACAGTTGTTCAACTCAAGGTAAATATTTATTTAACTGCAAAATTGCCCATACAAATGTCAATTATAAATATATTCAGGAAATATTTCTCCTTACAAGTTACATTTAAAATATTTATCAGATATATATGAAACAGGAATACACAAAGCGTTTTACTGAGATTGACACCATGAAATTACAAGAGTTCTTATTGATTCTTTCGTGTAACCACTTTCGGGTAGCAGGATAAGAGTTAAAGAAAGCCCAAAAACAAGGTCTTACGTTCTGTATTTACACAAAGGTTACAAAAATATTTCCTTTGATTACATAATTTCTAAGAAACGAACGAAAACCATGAGAAGTATTTAAAAACATTTGCAAAATGAATAAAATAGAATTTACTTCAATTATCATATAAATTTGAACTGTGGCCTGTGTTGTTGTGCTGTAAATAAAACTTTCTTAAACTAGGATTGTAATTTCTCTGGTAACGCAGAGAATGACTATGAAGGACAACTTAGATCTCTAAATTATAAAAGTAAACTCATCCCATGTTAAAGCCTGGTCCGTGGTACTGGCGATTGCATCTTATTCTACCATATGTGATATTTTTCTTCCTTATGTGATTGATTTATTATACATACCCTAATAAAGACAAATATGTGTTTTTGAAAAATAATTTAAACATTTCTTATGTTATTAACTCCACTCTATACGGGCTTATCTAATATATATTAATTTTGATATATATAAATTAATATATATATATATACTATATATTATATAACTATATATATATATAATATATATAGGCTGCACACTTATTGGAGAACTTACCATAACTACAACAAATATATGAAAAGAACATTGAAATTTTAGACATCGAAAGGAAAGGAGAGAAAGTAAACACAAAACCAAGAAGTTACCATACTCTATATAGAATTGAGTAACACAAGATCCTCATAAAATTTCAACATAGGTAATCTGAAAAAACATAGACAAAATCCAATTTTTGAAAAAAAAAATAAAATATTAAAATCTATACACAATACTAATAAGAAAAATTACAACTGTGTTCTATTTTAAATTTAACATTACTGTCTAAAAGCGTCGATATGTGTATATTAACCAATCTGTTTCATCATAAACTCTCCTTTATCTCTACTTTCTATTATCTACACAAAATGATAGATCGTTTTCAAAAAACTGAAGACACGTGTATGTACACTAAAAACAATTGTTAAAAGGAAGTTTTAATACAACTTTCATATAACAATAATATAGAATTTTGAAATTTCATTTACTGACTTTAGGTTATAGGTGTGAATCATGGTAATAGATTAAAAACTAGCATATAGGATTTAGTTCCATGGAAAAAATATACAACATGCTCTCCTCACTCTCTAACGCTTTCGGCGAGGAAACACCAGTAACAAAAGGAGGAAAAAGCGAACAAAGGGAATCTTATGAGTTAAAGTACTCAATTAATTCTATAGCACACAAAAAGGAAAACATGAATCTGAAATAAATATTTAAAATTAAATTATATATATATAAAATCAGATGATATGCTTATACTTTGTGATCACGTTATCATTACATAAGCGAGAAACTTTATTTCACGTGTTTTTGCGCTGTAACTCTTAATATTCGCTAAAACATATAAGAAAAGTAAAAAACTGCTTCTTGTTTGTAAAAGAGAGATAGTGAAAAGTAGATATTTTTACATTTCCTAAGTGATCCACAAGTAAATAAACTCATCCTGGTCCTGTTCCTGCTCCTGGGCACCGCATCCTGTTCCTGGTCAGTGGTTTCTCCGACTTTCTACTGCGAGTTGGAACTCCTACTTAGAACAAGAAATCTGAAACTGTCCACCCAAACATTTTAAAGAATTCTTGCATTCAATTATCCCTTGTAGTCTTTCTATGGAAATATATAACTTTTAATACTATATTACCGTTGGGTATGTTTCCAGGCTCTTTTCATTTAATTTTTATTTCAACATACCCCACTACAACTAAACTAATTTTTAAGGTCTTTTTACTAATATCTTCATCCAAGCCAACACACACACACACTCTTACCAACATCTTATTATCACTCGCTGATTCTATATATAAATTAACTCGTATCTATTACTAAATCGTGTGCCCTAAACCACGATTCGAATAACTATCACAATTAATTACGAAAGATTTTGTTGTTCCCGTATTAGGCTATAGTGCGTGTGAATATGACGAATATACTACCATCCCCGCCGGAACAACAGCAACTCTTCTCATACAAACACGACCTGCGCGCTACTTGCTCATCTATTTTACACATATAAAAACATCTCCGTATCTCGTTTCAACAACATATAGTAATTATGCGACATAATTCAAGTAAAGTATAGGGTACACACAAAATATAAACACTTTCTCAAATATTCCATAAAAATTGCATTATAAAAAAAAACATTAGCCATCGATTTCAAGGATAACCTCAGGTTTATTAGTTGATTTTTATACAATTGCATAGTTGAGATCTTACCTCTAGACCATCGTGTAAGTGGAGTCGTTTTACATATTGCATTAATTATTTTAAAATATTTCCTCCTGGAAACCACGTTTACACGTAATAAACTTACAATTACGATGGATCTCTATTTTAATTAGAAAGATGGTGTATTGTTTACATTACGAACAACTAGTTTTTTTAATTTTTTTCTTATGAAATTTTCTTCAAGTCCTATATACAGCGCGGGTGTTCTGAAAAAAAAGGTTTGGGTGCCCATAAAGTCAGGGCGTGAATTCCTCACATCCAAAATAAGCAAAAAAAGTGTCTAATTAACATAGGTCCGAAAATTGCTTAGTTACCAAGTTATAATCAGGGTGAACAGATTTCGTCTGAATTTCAGTTCCCCATGCCTGCACACGAAGCCCTCCGGGTATTATTGTTTGGCTGTTAATTAAGATGTACAATTTAGCGTACTTTATGTAAAAATGACACTGAAAAAAATTTGAAATAAAACCGTTTCCAGACCTTGTAGCTACCAGTAAATTTTTTAAAGATGATGTGGGACGAAATAACGCGAAACTTGGGTCCCCGAAAAAAACAAGTTACATTTAGGTTTGAAGCAGAATATACTATGTTAAACATGCTACAATAAAACATCCCAAAATATTTTTTTCACGGGTACTTGTAGAAAATTTAATTTCGAAGAGAAAGATGTAAAATAAGTCTATCCAAAATAACAGACATAACGCAAACATTTAAAAAATAAATCCTTAATTTTTTTTAACATACAAAACCGCATGAAAAATAGAACAAAAATCTGTTAAGCTCATCTACAAATGTGATATTGAAATTAAAACAGCTGTCTTTATTAAAAATATTTGATTTGAGAAACAAAAAATAATTTCTATTTAAAAACAATATGTTTTAACAAATGTAACATTGTTTATAATTAATGTTTAAAATAAACACTTACAAGCAGCTAATTTTTACCATTGACTCATTAAGATGCGTGTGTTGATCTGTACATTAATGACAAGTTTAGTGCGAGTGGCCGTTTGAAGTATAATTTTTGATTAGCTAATAATATCTTATTCATCATGGCAGGCTAATATGAATATTATGTAACACTAATGGTGAAATGGCAGACATGCATTTAAAATGTACGCGTGTCTTTGCGACATTGCAACAGTCGTCCAGAGGCATAGACGACTCTATCAGGAAACATTTTCCTCATAGACAGTTACCCGACTCATAAAATGTTTATCTTCCATTCATAGAAGCGCTAAAGCGAGACGGGAAACCTTTAAATCTGGAAAAGTTGGTAGAATCAGGACGGCCACGTAACAACGTGTACAGCTGAATTGGAGTGAGGGCGGGCCTCACGTGTTGGACGAAATAGAGAATCATCCTGGAAGAAGAGTACTAGATGAACTAAGACCTTGGATTTCGGGTGTTAGTAAATTCAATTGTTCTGGAAGATTTTTACACGAGCAGCAGTTGCAATCTTATCACTATCAAAGGGTTCCAGGCTCTTTTTGCCTCCCGAAGATTCACCTTTCCTCGATGTTCAGCTATGCCAATGGCTTATCACAAAAGGTGCAGAAATCCAACATTTTTTAAATTACATTAATCTTTACTGATGAAGCAAAATTTTCAAGAATGGCTATTCCTAAACACCCACAATACTCCACATGTGGGCAATTGGAAAATCCACGTGCTATTTCAGAGAACCGTCACCAATATCAGTTTTCTATACAACGTATGGGCTGCTTATTCTGGGTGATTAAAATTTTTATTAGTATTTTTACCCTGATAAGCGCTCAATTGGTGAAAATTATTTACATTTCCTTGGAACGACTTAAATCTGAATGAGGTTACTCGAAGATGTGCCACTATACACACGGCAACAAACATGTGGTTCATGCAGGATGGAGCTCCAGCTCATTTACACATTACAAGGTAAGAGCAATTTTTAAATGAAGCATATCCAAACAGATGGATCTGGTCCGAGGAGCCCCAGTAGCATGGCCTGCAAGGTCACTCTGACCTCAATCCTCTAGACTTTTTCTTATGGGGACATTTAAAGACGCTTGTCTACGACTCGCACTGTGGATTACCATAGAAGAGTTGCGAATAAGGATTTGTTAACGTGGATTCAAAAGGATACGTGAGACACCTGGGATCTTCGAAAGGAGTTCGGCTGTCTATGAGAAGACGGCTGGATGCTTTTGTATTTTGAATGAGGGGAAACATTATTTGAACATCTACTGTGATCGTGGATTTAGTTTTTTAGGACAAGTCTGTAACTTTTTTGTTTGAATGATAATTCAGATAACTTTTTTATGTATGATAATGTTATGATTGTTTAAAAAATATTTGACTTGATAAAAAATAATAGTAACTCATTAATTTGTTTTAATTAAAAACAGCTGTTTTAATTTTCCCAATATTTACATTTGTAGAGAGCTTAACAGATTTTGTCATATTTTTCAATTGCGTTTTGTATGTAAATAAGGATTATTTTTTAAAAAGTTTTGGCGTTTGTCTATTATAGACTTATTTTCTACATCTTTCTCTATTCGAAATTAAATTTTCTACAAGTACCGTGAAAAAATATTTTGTGTTTATTGTACATTTCAACATAGTAAATCTGCTTCAAAACCTAAATGTAACTTGTTTTTCGGGACCAAGTTTCCGCGTATTTCGTCACATATCTTAAAAATTAACTGTAGCTTACAGGTCTTGGAAACGGTTTATTTTATATTTCAATTTTTCAGTTCATTTTACATTAAATAAGTACGCTAAACTTGTACATCTTAATTAACAGCCAACAAAATAGCCCGTAGGGCTTCGTTGCAGCAGGGGAACTGAAATTTCAGCACAGAAAATCGTTTCACGCTGTTGTATAACTTGGTAACTAAGCATTTTCGGACCTATGTTAATTAGACCTTTTTTTCCTTATTTTGATGTGAGGGAATCTACGGGCCCTGACTTATAGGGCAACCTTTTTTTTCAGAACACCCTGTATATATAATACTATATGCCTGAACGCCTCTTGAAGGCCGAATCCCGCCCTAGTGGGCGGCCGACAATCCACTTGGAGTCCCGTGAGGCGAAGGCTCAAAACAATGTGGACCTTTACTAGGCGGTGCCGTTCCCTCGCGGCTCGGGCCCGTCGCACGGAAGCCGGTGGGCCGCGTACCATAAGTGGACGGACTCGGTCGAATTGCGTTGACCTGTTGTCCGTACCCGGTATGGGGCGCGGCTTAACTACGGAGTTCGACCCTTCGGGGAGTTCGATTGTCGGGACTCAGGAATCGTCTTTCTTCCCCTGAAACACAAATTCAAATTTTATTTTTCAAAAAGCACCTCGAGTAATTTTTAGAAGAACTCCCTCCAAATTTGAAAAAACAAGCTTAGTTAACAACACTTAGTTTCCAAAATCTATCAACTATACAAAGAAATGGATGTGATCCATGTAAAAAATCACGGATGATGGAACAGTTGTAAAATTTATGACTTTCTTTCAAGAGAATTCAATAGCAGCAGTACCGGAATGAACCTATCCTAATAATTGGCAAAATTGACCTGTTAATTCCAAAAATGTAAATGTAATAACCAAGATTAATTGTAAGTTTATGCTCCAAACAATATATTGTTGGGGCCTTCAACCAATCGAAACCGATTTGAGAATCCGTATGACAGGCATTAGGATTTGAACATATTCCATAAAGATGAAGATAAAACCATTGGGGCAAAAGAGACCATTGTCTAGAACACAAACAAGACAAAATTGAAGAGTGTTTTAAATTAAAAGGAATACACCAACTACCACAATGCCCTGATGAAAACTACAACAGATTAAAATTAAAGCACATGGAGCAAGCTCATCAAATTCTGTTGAAGACAAAAAATCCATTTGGTCTAAATTTAAGGTAACTTTTTAAATAATTTTAAAACATTCAAAATTCGCCATAAATTACAAGTTGCATTCCACCCTTTATAAAAATCAACTGTTCCAACAAGATTGAATTAGAAAAATTTCACGTCAGCTGGACTTTGTCAAATGTTATGCACTGTGTTTACATTTATGTTTTATTAATTTTTGTTCACATGTTATAGTTCTGTATTCATTTTTATTTAAAACTTCCTGAAGACGGGGGTATTAAATCCCCCGAAATATAGAAGTGAAAAATAGTTCTTTTCTTTCTTCTATTCAACACAGTGATTAGTAAGTAAGCCATTTGGCAGATACGAAAATCGACCAACAAAAGCCTGCTGGTAACTCTTCTTTATACTCTTTATATTTTTTGTTCTCTTTCTTTTTTTCTTTTTTCCTTAAAATGATTTCACAGCCTAGCAGAAAACATTTGATGGAACAATTTAAATACCATTCTTTTAAAATTGTTAACGTAAATTGTCAAATTATGTTTCTTAGTGTACTTTTGTCTTTTGGTTTGACACCTCGTGGATTAAGTCCGAAGTTTCCTATTCTCTGGACTACCACCATCTATGCATGAAGATGTTGAAATTCTTGCAGTAAAAACTAGCTTTGACCTGTCAAATCTAGTACTTATTTCATATAAAAAATTAGCTAAAGCACACGGTAATTCATTGAAGAATATCTATGATTTATTATTGTCTCTTTACAATAGTGAAGAACTTAAAACCGATATAAATAACATAATAAAAAAACTACAAAGTTTTTATGACAAACAAAACAGAAAAACTCAAATGTAAACTTTTACGTATCTGTAAAGAAAACATAGAATTAGGAAATGAAATACCAACAAAATGGAAATATATGTCACAATTTGATTTAAATAATGAAATGTCACAAACTGAATCGGAATCTTTTAACTACGAACAACCACAAATTAAGTCATCTAATCTCAACGATGAGCAGCAAGCGAATGTACAAAAATCTCAATTAATTGTAAACCTTTCAAGTTATGCTCCAAAAAAGGCAGAACTGGAAGTTCTTTCAAAAGGTCTTACTTTTTGTCCGACCCCTCAATTTAATCAAATTAATTTATTGAATGATGCTCTAGGCATTTGCTAGAGATGTAAGAATAAAATACTTCTTCAGTAAACAGCAAGAAACATTAAACTCTGATATTATTCCATGTTTAGAAAAATTCAAAACAAAATCAAGTTGGGAACCTCCTCCACTACCTCCGGATCACCCTGTTGAACAGTTTTATCAACCTAGTTCTGTTTAAATTTATCCAACCCTGAATTTAAAAAGTCATTAAATACAACGGAAAACCTCAGTCCACACCAATTTAAAGCAATAAAGTCATTAAAAAATAACACAGACATCATCATTCTACCTGCCGATAAAGGGAACAAAATTGTTATTCAAAATTTAGAAGATTATATTAAAGAAGCACAAAAGCAATTGTCAGACCATGATACATATCAAACTTTAGATGAAGACCAAACCGTTAAATTTATAATGATAAAATCAAAGAATATTTGGAGGAAAATGGTCCAGAACAAGATATTTCTTCAAAAAACATTGCATTACTTTCACCAATAAAACCTCGCACCCCCATTTTTTATACACTCCCAAAAATTCATAAGAGTATCCAAAATCCACCTGGGAGACCCATTGTATCCAGTTACGGGTCACCGACTGAAAGGATATCCTCTTTTGTTGATGATCAGTTGCAACCACATGTAAAATCTCTTCCATCATATGTAAAAAATTCATTGCATTTCATCGATCAAATTTCCTGTATCAACCAACCATTACCTGATGACCTCTATTTTAGTAACAGTGGATGTTAATTCCCTTTACACTAACATCCCCACATGAAGATGGAGTAAAAGCAGCAGAATATTTTTTAAATTCACGACCAAATAATACTAAACCTACAACACAATTTATTATCACGTTAATCAGACAATGATACTTACAATGAACAATTTTAAATTCAATAACCAAAATTATATACAAACTTCTGGTACTGCAATGGGAACTAGAATGGCCCCATCTTACGCAAGTCTATTTATGGGCTTATTTGAAAAAGAATTTTTAGATACACAACGCTTAATACCTTTGAAATGGCTACGTTATATAGACGATGTTTTTTTCATCTGGGATCATGGAGTCGATTCATTGACACAATTTCTTAATGATCTTCAAGATTTCTCTTCTTTACAATTTTCATGGATATATTCTAAAATCTAAAGTCACGTTTCTAGATTTAGATGTTTTTATTGAATCTGGATTTCTCCAAACTAAATTACACATAAAAGAGACTAACACCATGAATTACCTACATTTCTCCAGCTGTCACCCAATGTACGTCAAAAAATCCATTCCAAAAAGTTTGTCAGTAAGAGCAAAGAAACTATGCAGCAGCCAATCTGATTTCTTAAACTACATTGAAAAATTGGGTAAAACCTTCAAAGATTTGGATTACCCCGAAAAAATTGTCAAAAATCAAATTAATAAACCGAAATGTCCAAAAAATTCATATGATTATTCAAAAGAAACCTAAATTTTATTACTCAATTCTTCCCTGGTCTACACAAAATTAATTCTATTATAAAAATTGGATTTAATTTACTTCAAAGTTCCCCTGACACTTCAAATTTTATTTCAAAAAGCACCTCGAGTAATTTTTAGAAGACCTCCAAATTTGAAAAACAAGCTTGTTAACACACTAGTTCCAAAATCTATCAACTATACAAGAAATGGATGTGATCCATGTAAAAAATCACGATGTGGAACATGTAAAATTATGACTTCTTCAAGAGAATTCAATAGCAGCAGTACCGGAATGACCTATCCTATAATTGGCAAAATTGACTGTAATTCAAAAAATGTAATATACCAAATTAATTGTAAGTTTTGCTCCAAACAATATATTGGCCAAACATCGAACCATTTGAGAATCCGTATGGACAGGGCATAGGTTTGACATATTCCATAAAGATGAAGATAAACCATTGGCAAGACATTGTCTAGAACACAAACAAGACAAAATTGAAGAGTGTTTTAAATTAAAAGGAATACACCAACTACCACAATGCCCTGATGAAAACTACAACAGATTAAAATTAAAGCACATGGAGCAAGCTCATCAAATTCTGTTGAAGACAAAAAATCCATTTGGTCTAAATTTAAGGTAACTTTTTAAATAATTTTAAAACATTCAAAATTCGCCATAAATTACAAGTTGCATTCCACCCTTTATAAAAATCAACTGTTCCAACAAGATTGAATTAGAAAAATTTCACGTCAGCTGGACTTTGTCAAATGTTATGCACTGTGTTTACATTTATGTTTTATTAATTTTTGTTTACATGTTATAGTTCTGTATTCATTTTTATTTAAAACTTCCTGAAGACGGGGGTATTAAATCCCCCGAAATATAGAAGTGAAAAATAGTTCTTTTCTTTTCTTCTATTCAACACAGTGATTAGTAAGTAAGCCATTTGGCAGATACGAAAATCGACCAACAAAAGCCTGCTGGTAACTCTTCTTTATACTCTTTATATTTTTTTGTTCTCTTTCTTTTTTTCTTTTTTCCTTAAAATGATTTCACAGCCTAGCAGAAAACATTTGATGGAACAATTTAAATACCATTCTTTTAAAATTGTTAACGTAAATTGTCAAATTATGTTTCTTAGTGTACTTTTTGTCTTTTGGTTTGACACCTCGTGGATTAAGTCCGAAGTTTCCTTTCTCTGGACTACCACCATCTATGCATGAAGATGTTTGAAATTCTTGCAGTAAAAACTAGCTTTGACCTGTCAAATCTAGTACTTATTTCATATAAAAAATTAGCTAAAGCACACGGTAATTCATTGAAGAATATCTATGATTTATTATTGTCTCTTTACAATAGTGAAGAACTTAAAACCGATATAAATAACATAATAAAAAAACTACAAAGTTTTATGACAAACAAAACAGAAAAACTCAAATGTAAACTTTTACGTATCTGTAAAGAAAACATAGAATTAGGAAATGAAATACCAACAAAATGGAAATATATGTCACAATTTGATTTAAAATAATGAAATGTCACAAACTGAATCGGAAATCTTTTAACTACGAACAACCACAAATTAAGTCATCTAATTCTCAACGATGAGCAGCAAGCGAATGTACAAAAATCTCAATTAATTGTAAACCTTTCAAGTTATGCTCCAAAAAAGGCAGAACTGGAAGTTCTTTCAAAAGGTCTTACTTTTTGTCCGACCCCTCAATTTAATCAAATTAATTTATTGAATGATGCTCATAGCATTTGCTAGAGATGTAAGAATAAAATACTTCTTCAGTAAACAGCAAGAAACATTAAACTCTGATATTATTCCATGTTTAGAAAAATTCAAAACAAAATCAAGTTGGGAACCTTCCTCCACTACCTCCGGATCACCCTGTTGAACAGTTTATCAACCTAGTTCTGTTTAATTTATCCAACCCTGAATTTAAAAAGTCATTAAATACAAAGGAAAACCTCAGTCCCACACCAATTTAAAGCAATAAAGTCATTAAAAAATAACACAGACATCATCATTCTACCTGCCGATAAAGGGAACAAAATTGTTATTCAAAATTTAGAAGATTATATTAAAGAAGCACAAAAGCAATTGTCAGACCATGATACATATCAAACTTTAGATGAAGACCCAACCGTTAAATTTAATGATAAAATCAAAGAATATTTGGAGGAAAATGGTCCCAGAACAAGATATTTCTTCAAAAAACATTGCATTACTTTCACCAATAAAACCTCGCACCCCCATTTTTTATACACTCCCAAAAATTCATAAGAGTATCCAAAATCCACCTGGGAGACCCATTGTATCCAGTTACGGGTCATCCGACTGAAAGGATATCCTCTTTTGTTGATGATCAGTTGCAACCACATGTAAAATCTCTTCCATCATATGTAAAAAAATTCATTGCATTTCATCGATCAAATTTCCTGTATCAACCAACCATTACCTGATGACTCTATTTTTAGTAACAGTGGATGTTAATTCCCTTTACACTAACATCCCACATGAAGATGGAGTAAAAGCAGCAGAATATTTTTTAAATTCACGACCAAATAATACTAAACCTACAACACAATTTATTATCACGTTAATCAGAATGATACTTACAATGAACAATTTTAAATTCAATAACCAAAATTATATACAAACTTCTGGTACTGCAATGGAACTAGAATGCCCCCATCTTACGCAAGTCTATTTATGGGGCTTATTTGAAAAAGAATTTTTAGATACACAACGCTTAATACCTTTTGAAATGGCTACGTTTATATAGACGATGTTTTTTTCATCTGGGATCATGGAGTCGATTCATTGACACAATTTTCTTAATGATCTTCAAGATTTCTCTTCTTTAAAATTTTCATGGATATATTCTAAATCTAAAGTCACGTTTCTAGATTTAGATGTTTTTATTGAATCTGGATTTCTCCAAACTAAATTACACATAAAAGAGACTAACACCATGAATTACCTACATTTCTCCAGCTGTCACCCAATGTACGTCAAAAAATCCATTCCAAAAAGTTTGTCAGTAAGAGCAAAGAAACTATTCAGCAGCCAATCTGATTTCTTAAACTACATTGAAAAATTGGGTAAAACCTTCCGAAAGATTTGGATTAGCCCCCCGAAAAAATTGTCAAAGAAAATCAAATTAATAAACCGGAAATTGTTCCAAAAAATTCATATGATTATTCAAAAGAAACCCTAAATTTATTACTCAATTCTTCCCTGGTCCTACACCACAAAATTTAATTCCTATTATAAAAATTGATTTTTAAGTATTACTTCAAAGTTCCGCCTGACACTTTCAAATTTTTATTTCAAAAGCACCCTCGAGTAATTTTTAGAATGACCTCCAAATTTTGAAAAACCAAAGCTTGTTAACACAACTAGTTTTCCAAAATCTATCATACTATACAAGAAATGGATGTGATCTCCATAGCTAAAAGAATCACGGATGTGGAAGCAATGTAAAAATTATGTACTTCTTTCCAAGAAGCCAATTCAATAGTCAGCAGTACCGGAATGACCTAATCCTATAATTGGCAAAATTTGACTGTAATTCAAAAAATTGTAATATAGCCAAATTAAATTGTAAGTTTTGCTCCAAACAATATATTGGCCAAACATCGAACTCATTTTGAGAATCCTGTATGACAGGGCATAGGTTTGACGATATTCCATAAAGATGAATGATAAACCATTTGTGCAAGGACATTGTCTAGAACACAAACAAGACAAAATTGAAGCAGTGTTTTTAAATTAAAAGGAATACACACACCAACTGACCACCACAATGCCCTGATGAAAACTACAACAAGATTAAAATTAAATGCACATGGAGCAAGCTTCATCAAATTCTGTTTGAAGACAAAAAATCCATTTGGTCTAAATTTAAGGTAACATATTTAAATAATTTTAAAAACATTCAAAATTCGCCATAAAATTACAAGTTGCATTCCACCCTTTATAAAAATCAACTGTACTCCAACAAGATGTGAATTAGAAAAATTTTCCACAGTCAGCTGGACTTTGTCAAATGTTATGCACTGTGTATTATTAACATTTATGTTATTATGTAATTTTTGTTTACATGTTATAGATTTCTGTAATGTCATTTTTATTTTAAAACTTCCTGAAGTACGGGGGTATTAAATCCCCCGAAATATAGAAGTGAAAAAATAGTTCCCTCTTTCTTTTCTTCTATTCAACACAGTGAATTAGTATATATATATAAACTTATACAAGCGCAATTAATCCTAGTTTATATTACACCTAATAGTAAACTAAACTCCTTATCCCTCCAAATAATATTTAATTGCTAGCAAGTCGTATAGTTTGCACCGCAGTGTGCAACAATTTTGTCCGACGGTACAGCCAGCTTTAAAAACTTCCGGATATCCAGCTCAACCGTAATAAAATCTTAACCATAGCGATCAACAGCTCATCTTTCGATATGTTAATAGTGAATATACTCGTATATCGTTACGTATAAATCCCTTTTAATTTCATATAACCATTAAAATTAATAGTAGTTTTGTTTATTTTTACAGTATTGTTTTAAATTTTATGTATTAAAAATGAATTTTTGTAATCAAATAGTTTTTTTATTCCAACGGTCCAAAAGGTCAACCTTACTTTTCATAGTGTTGGTAATTAAAAATATATTATTTTTTAAAATAGACCTCCCCCACCCCCCCCCCCCCCCAATGAAGAAAACATAAAAATACTATATAACTAATTTTAAATACTGTTATGTTTTCCCCTGGCTGGTTTTTTAACTGTCAAGGTGATATCTGAAAATGGTTGAGAGCTTTCATAACCCAGGGAATCCTACAGTTTAAGAGGTAATAGAGGTCACAGCTTCAGATAATATTGTATATAGATATATAGGGCAGATAATGGAGCATATATAAAGGGGCAACTTTAGATTAATCTTACATTTCACCAGTTGTGGCTTTCATAGGTGTGAGCGAGTTTTAACAGCATGGCTTTACCTTCATAAAAGAACAAGCTGGTCCTTTTAAAATCTCAAAGTCCTTCATGAGTTGGTTTCAGACTGGTTTAGGAACTTTTATATCCTATTGATCAAATGTAAGTATTAGATGTTTGTGGTAATGCTACTGCAGCTCTAGAGATCAGTTTGTCGAAGAAGCTGAGGAGTTCTAGATAAGCGAAGCTGTCATAGGCTAAGACACTAAAAAAATGTTCAGAGTTCACGAAGAGCATGTCATTCACAAGGTAAATAACTTTCAGCGTGAGAGCGTACAGTGTTAACGATATACCAGTGAAAAGATGGTGCTAAAGATGGAGGTTTCTAGAAAACATGCAGAGAGAGGATTTAGTTAACTTTAGTAGATACCCTCCTATTAAATGTTTTTTTATACCCACATGATATTTATGTATTTGTTCAATTATAACTTTGTTTATAATCCTATAAAATCATGAGTAATTTTCTCATTGACATGCCACCATTCGTTTCACTGGCTGGAGGTCTAATATTTAGAATAGTTTTCTAAATACTCCAACTTAGTGAAGTTATACGGTATGTACTTATTAGTTAATAAAAACTTAATTACTTAATTCGCTAACTGATAAGTAGGATCTTCTATTTGAAAGATGCCTGCCATATCAACTGTAAATCCCTTACTAAAAAAACCGCTACTGAGTATCCTCAGACAAAGTGGTGGCGGAGTGAGGTTAGTAAATGTCACAGTAACCTACCGCTTCGTTATCACAGTGTCACTTGAGGTTTTCAATTAGTCTAACTTAAAATACTTTATCTAGTTTTACTTTGAAAACCATTACATATGTAAATGTCACAGTTGGTATAAGAATATGTCAAATAATGAGTTATTCGGGCATAGCACAGGACGTGAGAGTTAATTTACATTGTATAGATACACAATCTAGGAAAGATGTCAAACATTATATTTACTAGTTTTTATTGAAAAAGGTGTGAGTATCAAAAGGGTTTAACACATAACAAAATTATTTCACACATTATATTTTTACACATTTAAAATCAATCTTTAGACACGAATTTAAATGTTATATACTCCACCAACTAACCATACACAATGAGCACATTCGATATATTTGTCTATTTTGTCTGACAATGATGTATCTATTATTTATATGTGTGACGTTTGGATTGAAGTTTTTTGAAGCAGAAATATATATCTGAGAACCCATGATTGTGTTACAGTTTAACTTTATTGACACACATACACCAAACGTGGACCCAGTTTCATTCTTACATACAAGAAATTGCAATGATAACTATCTGGTATTTAAAATTCAATGGAAAAATTTAATGATTTTCGTCTGAAAAAGTTTTTATCCTGTCTGTGAGATAAAAGATTCAGCATCCAATTAGTGGTAAAACAAAGGCAAAACGCTTGTTATTTTGAAACTCATTACATTGCTTTGATTTACAAACATTAATACAAGATATCAGAGTGCATGTATACACTATTGTTGTAATAGCGGTATACGCACACAGGTAATTTTCAAGCTAACAATAGGAATTAAAAAGTAATTCAGCTAACATAAAAATTCTTTGCGTAAATTTTGTTTATTTAAAAAATGGATTTATTGGTGAAAAAATCAGGATTTTTTTAAAATTTCTTCGTGATAAAAAAAAATCAGTAACACTTCGTTTAAAGATCTGCTACCTGATGCGTTCCTCTTGCACTTGTTTCTGGAGTGACAGCATATTCAGGATGTGTAAGATTGTAGGTGCCTCCTGTATAGATGCCGTGAGCTCAGTCTCTTATCTCAGTCATCTCAACTTAGACTAAGGGGTGACCTGATAAGGCTCTGTGCCAGCCTCTCCCGCTTTTGCATCGAACAACACTCAACCACGTCCAGGCTAGCAACCTTAACACTGATCATCCTCCGAGATAGCTTCTGTAAGGAACCTTCCTCAGTGGCCCATGTATCGGACCCATAACCTGAGAAGGCAGCGACCTACTTAAGGAGAGCAGATAAAGACGCTATCCTAGTAAAAGTTGGCTGGAGATCTAGCCTACTCATACTTAGAACCCGGAAGGGATCTCCTCCCTCCCACATGTTCAGTGTGAACCCAATACAAGACATTCCCTACAGATTCCATTCCTAAAAGCAAACTTATGCACGTCACTAGTGTATTGGACTCGGACTGCGCGGCCTCAGTGATAAAGGGCTCTCCCGCATTAATAAGGAAGTATTCAGTTATTATCCCAGTAGATGTGCGGAATTCGGTTCTTCTTCCCTTATTTCAGGGAACACGGTTTGGGGTACATTAGAGAAAATATAAGTGTACAGATAAGTAGCAAATTTTTAATTTAACTTTAAACGAAAAAAAAACTATTAAATAAAATAAATAATTACAACTGCATCAAATATTTTAAAAATATGTGCAAACATATACTACTAAACATGATTTATCAAAGTAAAATAAATATTGTAATACTAAGTCATGTAACCTCACACGAGTGTGGTAAGATCTGAATGTGCTCTTAATGTATGATGGATTTACAATTTTTTACATTTAAACATTGACATGTGTATGCAATTTAAATAGTTCACTAGATTTGACTAGGTAGTGCATTAGAACTTATATATACATCATTAATAGATTTTTTAAAAATCGTACCTTTTAAGTAATAAGTTTAGAAAAAGTAGGCAAAAATATTATAACAAAGTGAAGCCAGTAAATTTAGTTCATCAATAGGTACAGACTTTTGTCTTCTTATAAAATATTACTCTCTGGACTCCACCTTAGTAATTTTATCGCCAATAAACTGACCGGATATGGGCGCCTCGCCGTCAGGCAGCAAAGGGCAATTGGACAATATTTCACTTTTGACACCAACTACTCGAGTTCAATACAAATTGAAAAAAGAAAAGATAATAAAAGATATAAAAGAAAAGAAGATCAGTATTTCAATTTCCTTTATTCCATTTACAGATCAACCTTTTGTTTTACCATTAAAGTTGTGAATAAGAGTAGGTTAATGGAACAAGAATAAACAAGAAAAGTTGGCCTGCTTACTTATTTGTGACTACTTTGTTTTGCTTTTGGTTTTCAACCGACGGGGATTGAGATCTCATAGTAAAGACTGTGACAATACTTTGCTACAGTAACAGAA
The DNA here is from genome assembly GCF_021130785.1 of Homalodisca vitripennis. NCBI lineage: Eukaryota > Metazoa > Arthropoda > Insecta > Hemiptera > Cicadellidae > Homalodisca > Homalodisca vitripennis. Next base: position 21,286 of record NW_025778107.1, read on the forward strand.
AATACTAGCAAGGTAATGGAAAGCTTTTGCTGAGTTTAACATTTTATGGTCCTATAAAATGCGTACCATTATAATTTTGTACTACATTGATGTATGTAATAACATGATAAACCCCGAACAATTTTACAACATTATACTGTTTTAATACAGACAATCTGCTTTGGATGTTAACCTCAATTTCCGTAGAAAGTGTAGTCCAATTTCAAACAATAAAAAAACTCAGTAATATGTGTGGTTCTTCCGTTGTCAATACGAATTTTTCGTTTGTGATTTTTCTTAAGTTTTCGTTAAATGAAGAAAATAAAAAATCGTTACCGCTATGTTTCAACAATATCTCAGAAAGACAGCGAATTCCCCTGGTTGTGTAGTGAGATGAATCCGTCTGTTTACTGAACGTCACACATAGGTATGAAGTAGAGACTCATAGTTAATTATAATAAAGCAACACATTAGTTTTAGTCACACACTTTAGTCTCATTAGTTTACCCGTTCAGGGTGGTGTATTCTGATAAAAACATGTATCTTATCACATATTACATTAACGATTGGTTATATAACAAACAATATATTTTTCAATGAATTTAAACTATTGTTGTTTAGACAGATCACATGTTTGCATAGAACGCATGCAACTATCGAGTAAAAAATTAAAAATTCGTACGATAAATTAAAAATTTTGAATTGTTCGTTTTTCTTAGGTACTACTGTGTACCTATTTTAATAAAAAAAAACATTCTCTGTCAATATTACACACACAAGCTGACGGTAACACAGCTGATTCGCAGATGGTTCAAAACCACTAAACGCAATTACGTCACAACCAATCATTCATCCGGTTTATTCCCGCAAATTATATATCGAACAATTCAATTAAAACCAATAACTATTCACTAATCTGAATCAGTATAGTGTTGAGTGTAAATAGTTAAATCAAAACTGCAGTTAACTACTGTGGCTTATGCGGACACCAACGATCAGCTGTATAGGTACCGAAATAGTTTTGTTAAGATTCTCGTAAATAAACTTTCTAATCTTAGTATTATTCTTAAGTGTTATATAATTTAAGAACCAAAAAATAAGACCTGAACAGAAAAGCGATGGATAAACAATGTCAAACACTCCAGCTTGTGCAGTATATCAATTTGGCCATGCCCTTCACAATTTCCTTAAACATTTAACATTTAACCGAAACATTTTTCTTATAAAATATATCTTAATTATGAATATGTAATTATTTCTAATATTGCCTATTTATTATGAAAATAGTCAGTAGAAATATAATATAAATGAAATGTGCTTTTTAAACTGTTGCAAATAATACGTAGCACCTTTCACATTGAATACGCTTTGTAAAAAATATTAACGGAGATATTTCTTAATTTAATTTCCAAGAGAAAAAGGCAAAATATCTGCGGAGATAGTATACTCCTATTAATATTGTGATCAGTGATGGTCTGATGGTTTTACGTTGCAGTCCTAAGTCACTTGTCTTGTAATTTTACTACATTACTAACTGTATTCAGGGGCTTGTCGCTTGTGTTAAATCTTCATTCCGCTATGATTCGTCTGTGAATACTTGGATCTGTGCAGTATATTTTAGTCAAGATGTGGAGGTTCAACGATCAGCTTAACTTTTGTGGAAGGCGATATTCAGAAAAGGTCGAGTTAGGTTTAGAAAGATCTTTACTCGCCACACGTCTCTCTGACTGTTTAGGATATACTTCAAGGTCCTGAATGTTTGGCCAATTAATTGTAGTCCTTCCGGTTCCGTTTGCTCATAATGGCCTGGGTCTGGTGAATTCCTTTTCTTGTAAGCAAAGAGGGGAAACGCTCACGGCTATAACTTCTGTGGTTTTTCATGAAAATAATTCTCAGTACCATCCATGTCACAACATGAGAATTTTCATTTTCGCAATAATTCGATTTATAGACCACAATGGAAGAGTGTATAGGGCTTTTGACATTAGTATTATAATTTCTTTGAAATTACATTTTTCAATAATAGCCTCGAGTAGATATGAATATGCCGATTCTAGCGCACTTTCGGAGTTAACAGTAAATCAAGGGAAAAATACTGTTTAAAGGACAATAAACGAATCTATAAAATCAAACAGTAACTCACGAATGAAAAATTACCGAATATATAGCTGTTTGCTTCTACTTTCTTAAGCTGTTTTAATGTCTATTACTAATGTTGTTAAATCTCCTTAGAATCAATGTAAAATCTTCGAAATCTTAATCTTCTATTCTACAAAATTGATAGTAACACAGGCTTTATCTTTAATAGTCTTCTTTCCGGTCACAACCAAGTGAAATTTATCATGTTTATTCAATTCTTTAATCTTTTTTTCATCTAAAACAGTCAAAAATCTCTTTGGCAAATGTACTTTGAAATATTCCAATTCTGCTATGATTGTAAGCCCGAATTTATCTTTCATTTTCTCCAAATTCAAAATTTTGTATTTCTTATTTTCTTCTAATTCATTCAACTTCTTATATTCTTTAAACTTGAATTCACTCACCAACCTCATTTAATTCCTTTAGTAGCTCCATTTATAAAGCACAAAAAAATTTATTAAAGATTTTCTAAAGTCCAATTTTATTGGGAATTTTCTAGAAATATCGTTCAAAATAGCAACTTTTTAAGGTACATACAAACTGGTACTAGAGTTTTTTTTTAATTCTGAAAAATCTACCGAATTATCTCTAATTATTGCGAAGTTTTAGCTTAAAAGTTGATAATTTGAACGATATTTCTCGAAATTCACAACAAAATTGGAATTTAGAAAATCTATAATTAAAATCTTTTCTATATAAATGACCAATGATAAAATAACATGTCCGTTTTGTAAGAAAGAAATCCTAAAACTTAACAGTGTCAGGATGAAGATTGTTAAGGGGCCATTCGAATAGCCCCTTGTTTTTTAAGTAAAAATATTGAATTTTGTCATCATCATCAACATTTAATTTAATTGCGTTTTTTTTGTTTTTTCATAACCTAATATTTTACAAACATCTTTAGCCTTAAACAAGATTACATTGTTTTCGTTTACAATCGTTACAATGTCTTTATTATTTAATGCGTACCTTACAATCTAAATAACAAAAATAAATAGAATTCCAATGTTGACAATAACATAATAAATAGAAATTTGACATATAAATAACATAATAAATAGAAATTTGACACATAAATAACTTGGGTTTAGTTACGGCATGTAGGAAATATAAATTTTGAACTGTTAATTATTATGAACTGAGGGGAGGTTGTAGAATTTCTAGGCCCACTTTTTTTTAATAAGTTATTTTGTTTCAAGTTTGTAGCAAAAAAAAAAAAATATTAAAGCCGATTTTCGAAGGAGGCGGGGGCTTAGTTGCCTCCACGAATCCGAATTAAAGATGAAATCCTCCCCTTTAGATCATGTCCACTAAACTAAATAAATACTAGGTAATCTTAACACTGGCCCTCCTCCAGATATAATATCCATAAAACGCTCCATAATACCCAATCCTCTCAAGTCCAGTAAAAGAAGAAGAAAAAAAAACATTTTAGCTCCAACCTTATTCAAGACGAATTGAAGTACAGACAGTCCAGTTGGATGACGGTACAGTAGCGCTGGCAGGGCGCAGGCATTCAATTTTGGGTTTAACAGTGCTGTTTCATTGGGCAGACTCGCCGCACCAGTCATGTTGACGGCACTCACGGGGACCCTGCCGAAAGTCGGAGAACTAGCCAGCCATGGGCATCAGGACGACCAGTAGACAGCACGAGATTCACGTCGCCTCTGCCGAACGTGTCCGACCGCTCCGATCAGCAGCCGCTGCCGGTAATCAGCTGGTCGGTAATCAGTCAAGGTCAACTACCTGACCTCGACCAATCAGTCCATCCCGGCTGAAAATAATCAATACGGTGACGAAATCACTCCGCCGCCGACTGACAAAAGTGGCCAAGGTGGGAAAAAATATAAATACAGAACTATCCAAACTGAGCCCCGGCTCAACCTCCCCCACTAAAAAGAAGTGCAACCTCAAACAAAACCTCTCCCCCACTGAAAGAAGAACCAACAAGCTCCGGTACAGGATACGGGAAGTCGAGAACCCTAACAGGAAAAGAAGTGCTGAGCAGGAGGCAGACAAAACACGATCCTCCTGAAATTTTGAGAGGCGCCTCTCTTGGAGAAGGAAGAAAACAGAAAAGAGAAGTAAAACGACACCACAGGGAAAACCAGGGGTGATCAGTCCCCGGACACCCCCGCAGCCGCACCAGTATCCAGAGCATGACCAGAGGTGTCACCACGGAAGGCCTTCAGATAAGAAACGTGGGCCCTTCTCCATAACCTCCCCGATACGGGATGAAACCAACCCAGCAGTAACTGGGGAGAGAAAACGAAGAATCCGGTGGGGACCTGTCCACCGAGAGCAAAGTTTTGCTGCCCGTCTATCCACGGCCGAACTGACCGGATGGGCCTTACAAAAGACAAGATCCCCCACATGGAAGGGGTTAGCAATACGTCCCTTATTGAATTTTCTCCTCAACCTTTCCCTAGACTGTAGGAGCTCAACCCTGACAGCTTCCCAAGTGTCACTCTATGAGGCCTAGGGCGGTTTGTAATATTATACAATCAAATGTAACCAAACCGGGTTGAGTTCCTTTTAACGTGAAGTTACCTTTAAATTATGAAATGTTTTTAATTCCCTATTCTCAGGAATACACAATTATCTTAATTAAGATCAAATATATTATTTTCGTACATGGGGAAAAAGATATCGACACATAAAAAGTTGTTTGATCTTAACACGGTTAAGCTTTTAAAACTAAAAAAAAAAAACAATTCCATCTCTTGTATAATTAATAAAAGTTCTTAACTTAAAATATAAATCTCCCAATTTACTTTATAATACTGCTATGTTTCCATGAAGTCATTGGTAGCGAATTCATTTTGTTTCATGCGACTTGTTACGCCCAAAGAGGCCCTTAACGTTTCGACTAGAAGTTTATCGTCAACCTCTCTATAAGGGACTTAGTAATACATGCTGTTTTGTTATGTAATTTAGCAGCATTGTACGTAGTTATCTGACATTAAGTAATTCTTAAAATAAGTAATAACCTATAGAGTAGTTCAGTTCCGATTAATATTTTAAAATAAATGAATTATTATCTATTTTATTCTTATCTAATAGGAACAAAGTTACTCTCAGTTATGTTTTAAATTTATTTTAAAAAGGAATTTTTTAAAGATAAATAATTTTTATTAAAACTGTAACTGCTTCCAAAACTAAATGTTTAATAACTGCAAGATGTGTCACAATATGAAAAAAATGTTTGGACTATGACAGGAAACAAAGAGAAGAATATAAATTTAATTCTGAAATGTCTATGAAGGTTATCTTCAGAGCTCTGGCGATGGTTTCAGTAACTAATTGGTTAAATCAACAATTACAGACCATATGTCTACTCAAATCTGTATAGTATAGTTATTATTTTATTCAGTGTAAACAATTAAATGTTATTAAGATGTGAATTTTATTAATAAGTCAACTAGCATTCGCTTATTTCAAGATCATGTTTGATATCGCACTGTTATTAAATGCCTGAGTGATATCTCTAAGACATATTTAAGTAAATAATCCTCCAAGTAATCTTTACACTATTTATCAGATATTTATGAATGGATATTACTATATAGCTTTGTGTATATGTCCAAATTGATTGTAAACTGATTCTTTCTGTACACTTATAGTACTGAAAGGATTTAAAAAGACAAATTTCAAGTTCTAATTTTAGTTTTCAAAATATACGAAAATAAACCTTCAAATATTCTTTACACTTTTTATGAGATATATATGAAAAAAATAGTATATAGCTTAACAATCTGTTGAAAATAATTGTGAACTGATTCTTTCTGTACACCTAGAGTACTGAGAGGATTTATAAACGTAAATCTCACGTTCTTTTTTAGATCGCAAAATATACGAAAGTTATTTGTTGATCAAGATAATTTTCCTTATTATAAAAACCCTGTTAATTTTAAACGCGTTATAACTAAATAGAAACTGTTTTCACTGTAGATTTAAACTGTAACTATTTAATTACTTAGAGGAAGGCAAATACTATTTTTATAATTTAATTTAAAACAATGAATTATTTGAAAAAAGTTTAAGAAATTAAAAGATAAAATACCTTTCACAGATTTTTCAAATATTTTACTGTGATTTTTTAAAATTAATAACTCCTGTATACGACTAATAAAATGAAAGCTATAACTAATTTTATAACCATTCTGCAATGTTCAAACCACTACCATAACACTAATAGTGTAGTCACACTAGGTTAATTAACTTTCCATATTCTTTGCATAGTTGACTTTGATTACTCTCTTGTACTTTAAGGAATTATGATTTAATTTTTGCTGCGCAAGTTACGTCAACAAATTAGGTTTTATATTAAAATATAGAAGGTATTTTGCTCAGTAACACTATAAACATATTAGAGAAGTTTTTAAAAATAAGCTGTTATATACTTGATTTTGTGCTTAAAGAGGCATCTGCCATATCTGCACCGGACGTAAAAGTCTTTCAGTAAATGCATTGTCTCTTTGTATTAAGAAACCACTTCAATTAATTTTCTTTTATTTGGAATATTTAAATCAAGTAGTCTACAATACCGTATACTATTGAAGTTACGTCAACATTTAATTACAATATGAAAATATAATTACTATACAAATACTTCACTAGTTTATTTATAAACGCGGTTGACTCATAATATTGAAATTTTCATTCATAAATAGCACCCGTGTATATTAAGATTATTGTTAGGGAATAGCACGTTCCGATTCAGAACTCTGACCCTTTACGTCGCGGCGTCGTATAGCTGAGTCAGTAGCACATACTACCAAGACAGTAGAATATGTCTACCAGGCACATTCTAGTAATATTTATTTAGCGTGTACCTAATAGATGAGAAGTTGCGGGTATTATAGTAAATGTAATGGTTAAATTTTTTATTTATGAAAGCTATAGTGGAGTCCAATAAGAAAGTGAGTGATTAAACCCTCGACAGGAGAGAATTCTTGTGTACGATTCAGTAAATTATTCATAAAGTATAAAAGTTATAGTATATTTTTGTTTTGAAAACTATCCTATACTGCTTTTTTAAATATTTAATTGAAACAGTGTAACATGATATAGTCGATCACTGATATTATTATTCAGCTAGCATACACTTATTGTACTTAAATTTCAATATTTATTCCATGAACATACGTCAGAAAGAAGGCGGTTTGACTTAAGTAAGAAAGTTCTCTTATATAAGTATTCATGTTTCATCAAATATTTAAAAACAGGTCAAAATTCACCATGCGTCAAAATTTCGTTTATCTTATATTACAAAACGATTCTCTTTGTATTCTTCGGGTACAGAGCGGATTATAAATAGCCTAAAACACAACATTTGCAGTTCTTAAACAAAGCTATGGACAACCTTATTAAATCTAGATATCAACTTAATGAAATGATTAACACGTATTTCAATGTTGTTATTTAGTAATAGTGTTGTAAATGCAACTGTTTCTGGTTTTCTGTTATTAAAACTAGGATGTGTAAAACTGCTTTGGTAGTGAGAGATCGAGGAGCAGATGCTGTGATTTCTAATAAAATAAAAAAAAAATAACTCATCTGGAAGTTCTGGTCCTGGTCCTAGCCATAATGTATCCTGGAGGATTTTCCCGGACGTGTTCGACATAGAACAATTTTCAACTTAAACTGAGCTATAGAAAAAAAGACTGAACAAAAACTGTTTTTTGTTTGTTTCTATGTACGTACGTAATTTGTACATATTGTACTGTTGGGTATGTTTCAGCTGTTTTCCTTATTTTCTTTTAATTTTTAACTATGCAGGCATTTCTTACGCTACGTCTATTATTGAAAGGCAACAAAATTCCCGTACAACATATTCGTACATACTCTAGTTACAAATACATCAATAAACAAATTTATATCATGCTTGTTTCGAGATCCTACCCACAGGCATGTTTGACATGGCATTTTACTACACAGCTACATCTACTAAACCTGCATAACATCATATCAGATTCAAGTAGTCTGCCATATAATGCACTTTTAAATGTCCCCTAATAATTATTCCTAACGTTACTTAACGAATTACAAGTAACATTTTTGAAGGAAACAGGATTATTCCGGACATGTTCCATCGCTTAGTGACACAATAAAATCAATCCACATACATTCATAATCTACAATCTGATCTATTCTTCAGGTAAATGACCAAATCAATTCATAATTTCTATCTAGGTAAATAAAATATTAAAAGGCCAAAGCGTTGACACGCTTAAGTCTGTAACTACCACATCCTTGTTGTGTGTCTATTCCATGCACTCTTATTCCTAAACATGCACTTAATAAAAACGAAATACTGATTACTACAACAGAATCACAGATTACATAAAATAGCTATGGAATATTGTAAACATTTAACACAGAATATTCCAAAATGTATTCATATACTGTATATAAAGCTTCTGAAACTTATAGATTTATAGTAAAGCGCACATAACTCAGGTTAAACTTTTATAGTGCAAATAACTTTCCATTCATATTAAAAGGATAAAAAATTTATTTACTTTATGTTTATATGGATGTTAAAACATTAAATTAGTCTATCATTTAAAACATGTTTATAAGCTAACTCACATTAGGATTAAGTATTTATAATTTTCACTTTTATGCAAGTTAAAAATATGTTAAACGTACGGATAGTTATTTAATGAAGAATCTGTTGTTGATACGGTTGTCACCAAACATTTAACAACTATGAGTTAAAATTATGTTTTATCTTACGTGCTAGTAAGATGATAATTGTATGAAACTTCTACAAACCTAGAATTCCAGAAATTGGAATGTCTGGTTTAAAATATATTCTGGCTCTGGTTTAAAAACTAATTTACCGAAGTTTCTCGTTTAAGAAGATATACAGGGTGTACATAAAGTCTTGCACGGGTATAATATTTTTCTAAACGATTAAGAGATAAATCAACCAAGATTTGGTACATCAATACCACACCTAAAAAATCTACTTTTTCAAGGAACTATCAGTTTTCTGTAATATCATGGGGACGTACCGCAAGGAGTCGGAAGGAAATCTTAAATTAGGAGCATAGGTCAATATGCACATCATTTTAAAGAGCTTATCTATAGAGTTTAATGCCGCAAACCGCACTCAAAAAGCTTGATTCAGTACAAAATAACGGCTGTTCAAAGGTTTTACTTGGTTACATTTTATTAGTAGCCCATAACCCCAGTAAAACAAAACTGCAACCAAAACGAATACTGCAGCTAACTACTACATTATGCTTGTCATTGTACAGAAGTGAATTATGACGTTAGTTATCCTCAAGGGTTACAAATTTGGTCCTAATATATTGATAACGGGGAAAACCTGATAACAGTAACAATTAGAAATCTCTTATCTTTGGGTCGCAGTTAGGACTTTCCTATTAGCCAGTCTATTCATAGTAGGCTATTCAAGTTTTTCTTGTTGTTTGTAGTGCTGTCCATCACTTTCTATCAGTGCGCTTTAGTACAAAAAAGTTTGTCGTATTGCTTGTAGTTCTTTAACTACACTATGTCGCTTGACGAACGTGAACGTATAACACTTCTTATGATGGTTGGTTGGGGAAATAACAGATGATCACACGAGGAAGCATGCCATTTATTTAATGACTACTTTCACGAGAGGCAGCTAATTTCTAGAACAACTGTAGGGAGAACTGTTCAACGCTTTAATGGAAACAGGAATTATTTCCGATCGCCATAGGTCAGGAAGGCCCGCTACTGCGACAACCGAAGACAACTCTATAGATGTATTGCAGTCATTTATTGAGAATCCGCAAGAGTCCCTACGCTCAGTGGCACAAAACTCATGACATCTCTGATACGTCTGTTAAAAAACTTCTGAAAGGGTCTAATTATTAAGCCTAAGTTCATTTGGTGCACGATCTCAACGAAGGTGATTTCGATCGAGGTATAGAATTTGTGAAACTATGATGGCCAAAATAGATCGCAACGAAATTGATGTAATCAATATTGTGTTTTCGGACGAGTGTTCATTTATGCTGAATGGAAGCGTAAACAGGCACAATTGCCGTTACTGGAGTAGCGAAAATCCTCACTTGATACGGGAGGCACATACGCAGTATCCACTAAAGGTGAATGTCTGGCTTGGTGTGATAGGTAAACCAGTTGGCGGTCCTTTCCTTATTGAAGGAAATTTAAATGCAATATCATACCAACGTTTGCTGGAAAATAAAAAATAACACCAGCACTTTGAAACATGTTTGGAGAAAATTTCCAGAATATCTGTTTCAACAGGACGGAGCAAACCCCCCACATTACGGCATCGACGTAAGAGCCTATTTAAACAACTGTTTTTTTGGCAAAGGTGGATCGGGAATTCTATTTTTGTTTGGGGTTTCCTAAAACAAGCTACAAAGCCTCAAAATTTAAATGAACTGAGACAAAGAATACTTCAAGAATGTCAGACGATTCCTCAATTTGATCTGGAAAATTCTGTTAATAGTTTTTATGTGCGTCTTTCCAACTGCCAAATAACCAGAGGTGAACAATTCGAACATTTACTCTGAAAAAATTCGGTAAGTAAACATATTTTTTAAATAAAACATTTGAACACCGCCATTTCGTACTGGATCAATCTTTTTGAGTGCGGTGTGCGGCATTAAACTCTGCTAGATAAACCCTTTAAAATGATGTGCATATTGACCTATGCTCCTATTATAAGATTTCCTTCCGACTCCCTTGCGGAACGTCCCCATGATATTACAGAAAACTGATAGTTTCCTTCAAAAAGTAGATTTTTAGGTGTAGTATTGATGTACAAAAATATTGTTGATTTATCTGTTATCGTTCAGAAAATATTAGACTCGTGCAGGACTTTATGTACAACCCTGTATAGGCATGCATAAGTAGGCCGAGAAGCATATTTCAATAAAAAGTCTATTTCCGAACTTTATAATTAATTTCCGACCTTGACAAAAACATGATTTCCATAAGTGCCTCACCATTCAAGAGACTAAATTTTGTGAAATATATCCAGCCCCTAGACGTGTCAGCGTGAGAAGGGAAAGCCAGCTCTGAGCCAGCCTATCCATTCAAATCAGGTAATGGGTGGCACACCCTTGTCTAGGTTGGCAAGATTGGCTCTTTGGGAACGAACACTAGCGCACCAGAATTTTGAAATTTTCGGTTAGTGATGTGCCGCTCCTGGACATCCATAATGTAGCACAGATCGGTTTGTCCTGTACCCAGTGTGAGTTCAACTGGATGGTATAAACCAATTAGAAGGGAACTCTCTGGGGAAAGTAAATTTATACATAAATAATTACTGTATTAGAGCTAGCAGATACATTACATGAATCCTTTATAGTTTTTCAGGGGAAATGATTAAACATCTTCAGAGAAACTAAACAACACTTTCTTGGTAAAACAAGATCTTAGGAACACAATTTTTCTTAGGCTCTCTAAATATACATACGTAAAACTGCTGTGACTTTCAGATTGTTTTTATATTAAATTCCATTTAGTATGAGAGATATCTCGTAACATACGTATTCAGATTTTGTAAAGCAATAATTTTAGTAGCCTTCAGCTTAAACTTAACAGGTCTTAAATGTTGATTGATTCAATTATCTGAACCGTTATAATTCCTGAACTATAAAAATATCGAAAAAATTCAACAAAAAGTAAATTTCTGCAGCGATTTCTAATTTGTATTGAAACCCCTATTTAAATTCAAATACTAAAGAAGAAGTTTTTTATGAATGATTATACTTCAGACTAGGTTAAGATTATTGTTGCTTTACGAAAACAGCGTGCGCGAACAAGCACTCGAACTCGAGCCCTGGAGTTGATAAGCTGATACAGAATTACTCAGCTACGGTAGAAGGTGTCTACTAGGCACATTCTGGTAAATCTTCATGCAGAATGTGCCCAATAGATGTGCAAGTACACCTTTTGCATTAATATGATATAATTAATATTGTGACATTGCATAATACTGTTGTACAATGCAAATTACTTGTCATGAAAAATAAATTACAATGTAATTCAAACGAAAAATTTAAGTATCTAAAAATAGCAATGGCGTCCAGTACGGAATTGCTAACTGGATTGACTGGTTTTTATTTCGTGTAGAAAGAGTTATACCAAACAGTATGGGTTAACTTATTGTTTGCTAAACTGTTCACAGTAATATGAGATATTGCATTAGGGCATTTAAACATAGTTAGGATTACGTGTTTATAATGTCAGTTAGTTAATATACACTAATTTGAACTCACTGTTGGTATTTAGCAAACTACAAAATACCGGAAATATTTTGGCAACTTATGACTAACAACTCATAAGTAGGAAAATGGTTTTCTTAAACAATTATATGTTTTTAATACCGGTGTAAACGATATCCAAAATTCATAACGTCATTCCAAATCTTTGAATGAAAACATTAAGCCGGTTATAAATTTTAGTTTCGGGCACAGAAATATATAAAACAGCCCAAACGCAAATTTAATATTTAATAGATTTCGATTTTAATAGATTTAATTTAATAAACTTACTATTGCTTTACGGAGAACGCACCAATGGGTTTTATTTCATATAGTAATCATTCTAATGCAAGATATAAAAGTAATAAAAAATGAACAAAAATTAAATTTCTGTTTATTTTTAATCATTTTATTATGCTTTAATATAATTTATTTTTAACCACTTACGCATGCACTGTTGTAGTAATTTATGTTGTGATTAATTTTCTATGAAACTATGATGTAAACTACGTTCTTTGGATGTCAAGAGATAGTCAAGAGCAGAAACTATGATCTGTAAACAACAACAAAATAACTCACTCTAGGTCCTGGGGCCCTCCTGGTCCTCTCTCTCAGCCTCACATTGTGTTTCTTGTTCGGTGGTTCTCCGAGATGTTGTGATTCGAGTGACTTTTGAATATAATACTGAACAATACAATACATTAATTATTTACCTTTCTTTTCTTGTTTTGATATATAATTTAATTTCGTTGTGTACTTCTGTTTGGAACATATCAGTAGAATTATTTTAATAAAGTTATGTGAATGTATTTCCACGCAAGTGACGTTCTTTTATAATTTATAAAACAATAAACACAAGAACTCTTTGTATTTCTTTTCTAGTCTAGTGGTCATGCATCTAAAAGTAAAGAAACAGCCTTGAAATTCGAGAAATTCTAATTATTCTTCCCAAAATTAAACTGAATGTAAGCCAAAACGAGCTTTGATGCGGGTCGTAATAAAAGAGATGAACCTAAGTAAAAAAATATTAAGTTTTATGTTTAACAAAGATAATTGTTTCATTAGAAACATTGACATCTGACCGTCGGCCATCGAGATGTAAAAATTAAACTAGCCATTTTAGCCAGTTATTGTTTACGGATCTTATCAAATAATTCAGTTTATATAGTTTTTATAAAATGTAGCCTACAAAGATTTAAACTTGTAAATTATTCATTGTAAAACGCTCTAGTATACTTATTTTTATATTTCACTCTGACCCTGATCATTCGAGGTTCCCAACTAGTCCAAGTCAGACAGCTGAGTATACACTAAGGGTTTGTATCAATTAATTAGTTCTACACAGCCCTGCATCAACAAAGGAATTTTTTTTACTGCACGTGCAATCATAATCAGAGATGACAGATTATATATATATATATATTTCCCAAAAATCCACATTTTTAAAATATGAAGTATAATATTCAGTCTATAATAAAGAATTTAATTATCTAATTTATGAGAGTAACAGTATAAATACATTCATATTTTAGCCTAGTTTTTTATAGAGAATAGATTGATTAGCTTACATTGCACTATAAATATACATAAGTTTCTTCGTTAATTATTATTTTGCCAATTTGCTTAATTAATTATATTTTAACACGAAATAATCACAGTCATCCATTGTTCAACTCTAATACAATAAACATAAGCTACATCAAAAAAATTCCTACCTTTTTTTTTAAAATATATGTTCCACGATATAATTTAAACAATTTATAGTTCTGCATGAAAGAGAATTCAAATTGTTTTTGAAAGAAAATATTTTTTTTTTTTTTTCAGGGTAAGATTTCTATAACTAAATTACTTTACCTTTTAATGTATTTTCCTTTTATGGAAATTATTGAGTATAAACTATATAAAGCAATACGTTTATGAATTTTAATCTTGTCAGCTAGCATTCTCTAATTTCAACTTAATTCTAATGTTTACGCTACTTCGAAGTGCCTGAAAGATGTCTCTCAGACATATTTAAGTAAATAATTCTCTTAGTAATCTATAAAGTTATTGTAAATATTTGTAAACGGATCTCACAACATTTATACTTTTTAAATAAAGACAATGTTAACTGATTCAATCTGTACACTTAGAGTACTGAAACGATTAAAACCCTAAATCACGTGTTTTTACTTGTTCTCTTAAAAACGTACTGAAGTTAATGTTTTATTATGATGATAGTCTTCTCCAAGCAAGAAATAACCTGATTATAAACTTTCTTAAAATGAAATGATTTAATATTTATTTCGTCATTGAAACACTGATCACAACATATATACAAAAACAAGAAATGATCTCCACATGTGCGTAGCATGTGTGTGGAGATTGTGCTGCGATCAACAGCATGAGTATTATACTAATATATAGTATAATTATATAAAATGTTTAATATACATATTTAATAATGCAATGTATATATGCCCGTAATATAAAAAAAATAAAAAGCAAATAAATCATAACTACAAGAAAGCTAATGCTTTATTATAGCTAATAATAACAGAAATGATTATGTGATGATGAATGATTTCTAAATAATAAAAAATATGAACTTAATTTACCCCAAACAAATAGATCATATCATTAACAGTTTATTAGGAGACTTGGTCACTTATACACTCACACCACACAAAGAGCATAATCTCTCTCTCTCTCTCTCTCTCTCTCTCTCTCTCTCTCTCTCTCTCTCTCTCTCTCTCTCTCTCTCTCTCTCTCTCTCTCTCTCTCTCTCTCTCTCTCTCTCTCTCTCTCTCTCTCTCTCTCTCTCTCTCTCTCTCTCTCTCTCTCTCTCTCTCTCTCTCTCTCTCTCTCTGTCCCCGCCCCCTTCCAATCACTACATTTACTACCAACAAAAGACACTCTCCCTCAACACACAATTCTACAAAGTTCCAAAATCATAATACTATCATGCGCCAACCCACTGTCAATTATCCTGATGAATATAGGATCAACAATTAAGCTAATGTACATAGTTATAAAGTATTCGATTTCTCCTTTAGTGACCGAACACTTGGTACCTTAAGACAATCTCGTAATTTAGAGAACATTATATTTGCAATATAGTGTGAATTTGTGCAATTTATAGACTTCTGCAATTTTAAAGTAGATTAAATCATGTTATTGTAAACGCGTGAAAAAATTTTCGCTGTGAATAATAATCGCTAAAAGTACAATGTAAACTCCTTTTGGTAAGAAGAATATCTAGAGAAACATATTTGGTTTCTAAATAATTATAGTAACTCATCTTTAAATGCTTGCCATGATCTTGATCTTTGCCTTCGTACTTCTAGTGTAGATTTTCCTCGTTCTGCGTGGTTAAGGACATTTGAAATTACATTAAAAAATGTCCTTGTCTTTATCAAGCTTTTGGCCATCGCACTTCTTCCTGTCCCTGCTTCTACAACTCATCTTGGGGTGAGTTCAACGAATTTTTTACACAATACCATGATTTTATCGATAAATACTTATTTATTATTCACCTGTTTTTTCATTGGAGTTTTTACTTTCACTTGCTGTTTTTACGTCATGTCTATGCGGGCAATAACCGTTTCTTGTTATCTGATTACCCAATCACATACATAGCATAGGGAGAGATATGTTTCGTTACTCGTCTTACATTAGTGTGTAAATATTAACTATAACTTTTTTGATACAGTATCCAGAGACACTGTTCGATGTCATGTTATCACTAGTATATCTGCAACTAAAAGAACCAACGGAGATTTCATCCAAGTTTTTGTTCTTATATATCTAATTTCAATAGTTTATATTACAGTGGATTTGAACTGCAATTTTACAGTTATTTAGGAAACACAAGTTACTACATTGATAAGTTATTTAGTAAACAATAAATTATTTGAAACGTTGGTGAATGGGGAGCTTTAAATTGTTGTCAATAGTTACATGTTTTGAATATAACTCCATAATCAGTAAAAATGGAAAAAACGTAAATCATATAATTGGATCCTCTGAAGGGCTCAAGTTTGTAGTTAATATTGCAAAACACAACAAAGCAACATTCATTTCATGAATTGTAAATTGTCCATTATTGTACTTAAATGTTGTACTAAAAACATAATTAAATACATTTTAAAATTTTCTTTGTTAAACTAAAGAAATCCAGACAACTATTAATTGACGTCTAATCACGTAAAATTTGAAGAATCTCGTGAATTAGTGAGCAAATTATAAAATGATTCATTAAGAATCACGATTCTTAAAAAAATTACATACATAGATTTTAAGTGCTAGATAAAACTATTATTTTACATAGAAAATAATGCGTTTTTTGATGGTGCATCCATCCATCTATCCATCATTTAAACCTATCAATTAAAATGGTGTCTCAGTTTTCTTTAACCTGAGTGGGGTGATGTAAAAGTTTCCTTGTATGGTTGTCTGCCTGACGATCTGTCAAATTTAATTTCTATTTCAAAATACATTGAGATATTTTAGTAAATATGTCAAATTTTTAAAATACCTTAATTGTTTGCAGTATTCTACCAGTTTACTTAGTCTGCGATTTACCCATCGTCATTACAATCATCTATAAATACAATTAAAAGCTTTTCGCTTACACTCATTCAAATCCCATCAAGTGACCTACTCCATGGTTTATCCCTATTACACAGATATAAAAAGAAATTTAAAATATGAAGTGTATATGTCAGTTAACGTTCAATATATCATGACGTGCGGACATACAGATAGTCAGAAATGCAATGTTATATCTTCCCGAGTTATAGTCTTTGATAAATCTAACCTGACTGTAACGATTTCATCCTCATTGATCATGAACAAAGTAATGTATGTGTGTTTTGAAAGCCGTAAATATATCGAACACCTCAACTTTTAATTGATTCAGTGTGAAATGTAGATAGTATTATTGCTGATGTGACAAACTGTTATAACTCCCAGCCAGTGTAACATTCATACATGATAATATCTGCATAATAAATACAAACTTACCGTTGATGACGGCTTCCATATATCATCGTGCTACACTATAATAACATATCCTGGTAATTCTTAAAATCTCATACCCAGTTTTTATTTCAGTGACGATGTGGTTAAATTAAATATTTTAAACTGTAATTATATGTATCTTCAGTTGTTGTAAACCTAGAGGAAGTCGAAATCGTAAAGTATCGATAATCATGGAAGTATCAAAAATTATTTTTATGTGAGGATTATTTTCCTTGACTTACCAAAATTAAAATTTATCAAGATACACATAAATAACAGCTATTCACAATCAGACAATATGAATTGGACAACATTCGGACTGTATATGATGGTTGGCTTACATTGATTGAACATTTATTCACGTTTTTAAGTGTACTAAGCAGAGAAAAATAAAATTCTTACCTCTCACCCTTTTTTTCTCTCCTATTTCGAGCTCTATAGCAACTGGCTATAGTATTGATTGGTTTTTATTTAGTGTAAATTTGTCTATCGATATCCAGGTTGAGTGCATAAAGTAAGAGAATTGGCTTTAAACTTCTGCACTAACAGACCCATTTTATAGAAGTGCTCTTAAAAATAACAAAATGCTAGAAACAATTTTTATATTTAATTTATTTTATCTGAGTATAGAAGGAACATTCGCTCGGGAGACGTTACTAAATACAAGGCAACGTCTTAATTTTAGTTCTCGTAAGCTGTATTGTAGGGGATATTGTATTATACAGGAAACTTTAATGACGAATATTGTATTTTTATAATTCAATAAAAATTTTAAATTCTCTAACAAGTTTAAAGATGCACTGATGCTGTTGTAAAGCTCTCATTGCTTACGAATATGTGTGATTCGGTTATTCAGGCAATGGTTTAATCCAGCAGGGTTCCCCCTCGATTTTAGCTAAAAAATTATTTTCCAAAATGATATATTTATATTTAATCATGAAGCAGAAATTAAATTATTATTAGGTATAAAGATAAAATTCTATTTATTGTAGTGTCACTAGATAAAGGAATACGACATTTTCCAATATATAATTTTTATTTTGTGCAAGGCCTTTCTGAATCAAAGATTCCATCATCAGGCACTTCACAAATTATCAAATGTTTACATGTTTGTAATAATAATTAATTTTATAATAACATATGGTAAACAATTTAGATGTATGGTTAGCCAGTATCAAATATTTAATCAGAATTTAATTTTAATTTTTTTATAAATTGAGATGAGAGTAAAACTGAATTTTGAATTGGTCCGTCTTCATTATTGATAATTTTTTCTTGATTTATGGTAATTTAAAATGTTTCCCAAGCATTTAAGTGTGTTGTGTTTGTAACTTCTTTTAATAATCGTAAATTTTTATTAAAGATTGTGGGTCCAGATTCAATACAGTGATTCGCCACAGCAGATTTTTCATTTCTTCCATATTTTATGTGTGCAAAGTGTTCTTTGAATCGTGTTTTAATGTTCCTTTTAGTTTGGCCAATGTACAATTTATCACAGTCGTTGCATTTAATTTCATAAATTCCTGATTTGTTTTCGAATGTGGTTTTGTCCTTGGGATTTCCTAATATTTGTGATAATTTGTTGTTTGTTTTATAAGTGATAGATTTGTTTGTATGTTTTTTAAACATTTTTTGCAATTGATTTGAAATGTTACTGTATGTTGTACAGATGAATTCTTGTTTATTATCTTGAAGTGGTAGTAATGTTGTTCTAGATTTTCTTAATTTTCTCTTGATTGATTTGTGAAGTATGTTGTCAATAAGTTGTGTGGTGTAACCGTTAAAAATAGCAATATCTTTGATGTAGTTTAACTCTTTGTTGTAGTTTGTCGATAGATAGTGGAGTATTCAAAAGTCTGTAAATCATTGAGTTGAAACTAGCTCTTTTTTGTTGAGGTGGATGGTTAGATTCGTTGACAATAAATCTATTTATATGCGTCGGTTTCCTGAAAATGTCAAATTCAAATTTTGATTGGTTTCTAATTACTAACACATCTAAAAATGGTATACTATTGTTTTGCTCAATTTCGTATGTAAAATTTAATGGTAGGGTAAAACGAATTTTAGGGTAGAGATAAAGTTTTGTAGGTTTTCATTTTTATTAAATATTGCGAAGATATCAACATATCAACTTTCTTTATAATCCACTTTCTTGGGAAATATTTCATTTTTGTTTTAGCATATAGTTTCAAACATAAACTCTCCAACCTATTTCTTATCACAATGGTTATCAAGAACACTTCAAAAATTTAAAAACTCTTCCTTCATTTTCGGTCAAGAATAGATATGATTTTATACAATCAATTAAAGACACTATTATAGAAGAAGACGAATATCTAATATCCTTTGACGTAGTTTCACTGTATCCTAATGTTCCAATTAGAGATACAATGGAAATAATATTGAATTGGTTGTCTTCCATAAATTTTACAAAAAGGAAATAGTTGATGAATATTCCATGTTAATAAACCTGTGTATGAATCATAATACTTTTCAATTTAAAGAATCATACTACACTCAAATTGATGGTACAGCAATGGGAAATCCTCTTTCATGCTTCATTGCAAATATATTTATGAGTTATTTTGAAACTATAGCTAAAACAAAAATGAAATATTTCCCAAGAAAGTGGATAAGATATGTTGATGATATCTTCGCAATATTTAATAAAAATGAAAACCTACAAAACTTTATCTCTACCCTAAAATTCGTTTTACCCTACCATTAAATTTACATACGAAATTGAGCAAAACAATAGTATACCATTTTTAGATGTGTTAGTAATTAGAAACCAATCAAAATTTGAATTTGACATTTTCAGGAAAACCGACGCATATAAATAGATTTATTGCCAACGAATCTAACCATCCACCTCAACAAAAAAGAGCTAGTTTCAACTCAATGATTTACAGACTTTTGAATACTCCACTATCTATCGACAACTACAACAAAGAGTTAAACTACATCAAAGATATTGCTGAATATGTTATTTCGATGTTAATGACACAACGCAATTTATTCCAATTTTTTTATTTTAGTAAATAACCATCAAATCTCGTATTAGGATAAATAAAAAATAGTAATTTCAAGTACGATATGGTATTTATATAGATGGCTCCAATGAAATATTAAACCAATTTCCACATATTATCTTTATATTTAGCTTGTTTCCTTATATTTCTACAAAACGTGTTTGTAACTAATACTGTACGTCGATGCTTCATCATACAATAACAATCATTACGTTATGAACTAATAAAATTTTCGTGCCTCATAATAAGTGTAATACCTCAAACGATCTAGATTAAGACAACCATCTAAGACAATAACCGGGTCAGTTGGGTTACTTCCGGTTATTGCGAGACAGATTACCCTTAGGATGCAGGCCAACCCATGTAAGGATGAGTATTTAACCACCAGACAACAGCCCCAAACGTTAGTCCAGGTCTAATCCCGGAGATATAAAGACACTACAAAAGCTCAGGCTGAAAATCACAAGACTCTCCGATCGAAAGACTGCACTGCATGAATAAAAATATTCCCTTTGCAGTTTTAGTCCCTAATTCCGTCACCTGTCAACAACATTTAGAACTTAACTAGAGACATGAACTCGATAGTAGAGGCTCCTTGGCAAAAAATGACCGATGGCCACCAATGTTGCCCCCTTCCAATTGTGACAGGGAATCTTGGACCGGGTTAGCACTAAGACCAATCCTATAACACCAGTTTACTGCTTTGTTCAGGGCTGCATTGGTAAATTCCGTAACTGTGGTTTTATAAACTTTCCATTCACAAGAATTATAATGTCAACTCATCTGTATATACCTGTGGGACAAGACCACTATTGATACAGACCTAAACAGGTCGTCCATACCCAGGAAAAAGGACGCTAACCTGGGGAGAGCCTTAAGTGGTCCTTTCACAGAAGTTTTAAACAAAAATAGAGATCGTAACATTTCTAACTATTAGTAGGACCTTTATATTCAGAAAAATTCTATACCAATGATTTTTTAATATATGTTTTAAGTTTAGTTATTTAAAGCTGGAAATGGAGTCTTGAAAAGTGAGAAAAAAATATTACAGTGCATAAGAATGTTGAGGCACCTTATTTCTTATCACCGCCTTGTTAAAAATAAATGTAACTTACACATTGCTGATTGCTTGAAAGTTCTCTTGGAATCTAAAACATGCCGAGAAGCCTTTATAACACAGCATAAAAATATCAGAGCAGTTTTTTAATTTTGAGATAGATTTTATAATACAAATAGGAAACACAGTCATTAGATTGAACTCTAATGCTTCAAGGACTTAACATAAAGAAAACTTATAGAAAGTAAACGTATGTAAAAGTGCTTAGAAGTAAAATTATTTGTATTCATCAAATAAAGAGTAGAATTCTCTGATAATTTTTAAAATTCACATTACTAAAGAAATTGTATACTGGGGTCATTCGGGTAATGGTTTACTTCAAAATGGTGTCCACTCAATTTAGAAGTTGAGGTGACCCATTTATATATGAATGATTCATTATAGTCTGCCAAAACACGAAAGTTAAATTATTATTCATTACAGGGTGGAGATGGAGACTATTAGAAGATGGAAATAGATTTTAATTTAAAACTTTTTATTAATTTATCATTTTAATTTGCTATGTCTTATCTCTTATACTATGAATACGTGCTCTGCTGTATGGTTACTTAACTAACTGAATAAGTAAGGAATATAGACTGTATTATTCTGCAAAAGTTTTTGAAACCGTATTAAATTTATTTAGCTTTAAACATGAAACGTGAATTAGTTGGGTATTATAAATGTTACTTAGGTACAATACGCTAATTTCAAATAAAGTAAACTATTCAGCCTGACCAAAATATATAGAAAGTTGCTGGAAGACGCACGTTAGAAAATCCTTCTGATAACAAATTAATTACTATTCATCAACTACGTTAAACCGATCCTAGACTGCTGTAACTGTTTATAAAATTTTCAATATGATTGAACCCGATTCTCCCTGCACGCTTTTGGCTCAGAGATGATTAAAACAATCCAAAAAACAAGTTAAGTAGCTTTGTAATAAGGAAATGAAATTTGTGAACATCGGCAATCTTTAATAAATAAAGAAAAATCTCACGAAATAACAGATATAAAAAAATGTTTGGCTTTGGAATCAGGTCTTCGTTTCACATAAACTGTTTAAGTGTTTTGTGTTGTATTTAGTAGTCACTAAACTTAAATGTAAATATGCTTTGGGTATGAAGAGTCATTATTAGGAGAAATTGTGATTACTCAATAATAGAAGTTACTCAGCCTTGTAAGTCCTGGTCCTCGTCCAGCTACTGACCATCACATTGTACTACATGTGGGGATTATCTGACGTGCTGCAAGTTGAAACGACTTTGGATAAGCTGCGACATAATCGCAATACTATTTAATGTTCAAAAATATTACAATATCAGATCTTTTTTGTTTCTATGGATATTAAATAATGATGATCAAATGATGTTAAAACTTAGAAAGGGGGTTGTTTTGAGATTCTTCGTTTTTCATTGCCGCTTATGTTTTGGTCCCTTTAGACGAACAAGACTCCAGATTTCAGGAGTCAAGTCTGCAACAGCGTGAGTCTTCAAACGCTACACGTATGAGGAAGGTGAACTGGAGATAAACTCATCATTTGCATGTTAAATTATACCTATATTGTTGTATATTTTTAGATTATTTTAAGCTGGAATTATGATATTTAAATATAGTTGCAATAATACTCGTAATGTAACATTATTTAAATCTAAAAAAGCTCCTTACTTTGCATGTACGTTTAAACAGATTTAAAATTCTACTACGAAATCCTTCAATTTAAGAAATTTTCCTAATTATCTTTATTAACAATATCCTCAGAATTGGTATGTTAAAACATGCTAATAAAAAATGTTACATAAAAATATAAATAGTTTGGTTAGGATGCTTTAATATACTAGTTATGAGGACAGAAATTATTTAAAAAACTTATATCTACCCAAAAATCAATTGTTACAGAAGTTGCCAAAATCTATTGTAATTGAAATTAAGTAGTTATTTTAACCAATACCATTTGCACTACCTTAAATTAAAACATATACTAGCTTTCTATAACATTTTAACCATAATTTGTATTGCATAACAGTAATATTTTGTAAGCTTTTAATTATAAGTCATTGGCGAAGCCTATTATCTAAGAAACCGATGCATCTCTCTTCTGAATATCTCCTAACAGGATAACCTGGCAATTAATTTAACTATTAAACTAAAATTAAAAGTTTTAATGAATTTTAAATGGCATTTTTAAACGTAGGCTGTAACGCTGATTCGTGATGTTTATACAAAACATACTCCTATTTTTTATACAAAAAATTCAAATAATACCTGTTAGTAGACAAGGCAAAAAAATAATTGCAAACTTTTTCCTTTAAACTAAATATATATTTATACTTATAATGAGTATTGCAAACTACCTTTTAAGTCATTAACATAAAGAAATTTGGAGGGCGAAAGAAGAGCTATACTATCCATCCAACTAGTCCACGTATTCGGTCATTTTATGTATCTTGAAAATCACAATCATAGCCACAAAATGAGATTTCCTAACTGAGAGTGTCATAAATAAATCTCAGAACTTTCTATTCATATTAGCTTCACTGATAAACTATATTAGTGAACAATACTTAATCATAAACATCAAGTATATAACAATAAATTAATATGTCTACATTACCACACTAGCTGTAGCCTTTAACTAATGTTGAGTCTTCTGATACATATTAATTAATGTTTTACTCTTTCGCATTGCAGCTTAAGTGTCAATGTACAGCAAAAAATTAGAAACGAGGAGTGTCGAGGGTTTTTCAAGATGCATGAGTAGCATCGTACTAAATGTGTATTATCAAAATATTTCCACTGAAAATAATTATTAAATTTATAAGACCGTATTATTAGCTTGTAACTCTGGTTAGTTTTATTTCCAACCAATGTTAAATATGTTACTAAAAGGGAACATGTATATCATGTTGTAAGGTTAGTCAGACTTTTTAAATGTTTTTTTTTTATATTAAATAATGGACATTGCTAACTATATAAAGCTAATTTATTTAGTGGTCTAATGCATACAAATCTTTTGGCTGATTTATTATCTAGTGTATATAAAAAGACTTAGCTGCATGTTTTTCATGAGAAAACCCATCAGCTCTCCCCGCTTCATTGCTCACGCAGTCCGAGATCTCACTGAGTAATGTTTCATCTCTCCAAGTCAGTTAACCGACTCAGTTTACTCGGCGACTCAAATTACGCAAAAACATATTCCAAAGGTTAGAGCAACGAGTAATTCAAATTGTAAAATTTTATTTTTTCTCAATAATCACTTTTTATTTGTTATTTACTCCAAGAATATTTCCAAATATTAGGAGGGGTTAATGTACAATACTTTGGTGTATCCATTGTAACCACAAACAAAAAACTACTAATTAACAACACAACCTACAATTATTTAAATATGTTCACTAATATTCTCGATAACGATTAATTATACTTTGGCATGAAACCGAGTTATGTTATTATACATAGTTTATATGAATGTAAAGGTGACAGAGGAATCTAATAAATTTTTCCTATAACTGTATCATTAATATAAATTATTAATATTTAATTTCTTGTACATTGGAAGAGAGCTCTACTGGTAATCTCAGTAACTAATTGTATAAATTAAAAACTATAAACTATATTTCTCTACAAATCTGGAGAATATCGTAATTTAATTATTGAGTTTAACCTAGTTAGCGCGATAAATTTATATATTTTAATCCTAATTAAGTTAACATTGACTAATATTAACTTATTTTAAATATGTACCCTACTGCAAAATTCTTGAAATTCTCTTTAGAGATTTTAAAGTAAATAATTATCTTAGTACTCTTTATACTTTTTAAATATATGTATGAATGGATCTTAAAACAAAAATTGCAGTTTAATGTACAGTAGTTCATTGTAAACGGATTCTTTTTGTACGCTTAGAGTACTAAAAGAATTAAAAACCCTAAATCACACGTTCTTATTATTTGTTGAAAAAATTTATAGGGGAGAGTTGCCTTGATTGGACCAGTTTTCACTATTTTTGCTTATAACATAAAAACATGATTATAATGGCTTACCAATTCGTAGTATCAAACAGCTACTTTGGTTTGTAATTGCAATGACATCGTCAAAAATCATATATTAGTACATAGTTTTTATGTACAATTAATTTAAAACAAAGTGTCAATCAGTCCATTCAAGGAAACTAGTTGCCTTCAAGGAAGAAGGACCTATGGTTGCCTTCATTGGACCAGTGTCAAATGTAATGAAATAGACATGTATTATTTTGTAATATTGTATTTTGTTGTTAAAAAGTACATTGAAACTAAATAGGTATATAGAACAAAAGTTACATTTGAAAGTAGAAAACGCTAAATAATTATTCTAAAAAAACACTTGAAAGAATTATGAAAATTATTTACAATTGATACAGTAAAATATCTTCTTATTTGCGCTTACACCAGCACAAACTGTATGGTACCAATTACGACAATCCATGCCATTGTATCATGTCCTCCATCCGTCTCCATTTCACATATCTCACATAACCAACTTTGATCTGTTAATGTTTTGTTCTGTGACATAAATTTCACTCATCGTTTGTTTACTTTCCCCTTGGTGTCTTTAAATAACGCCTTCTTAGTTTGTTGTTCCTTTTTAGGAAGGTTTTATTTTTATTTTTTGAGGCTTCAAGCTCAGATTTATAAAGGGCTGCTTGTAAGAACTGTAGCTTTTTGGGCCCCTGTATCCCTTGTTCTCTTTGCGGGTGGGTAGAAAATTTGGTGCTGGTAAAGGGGAAATTTCTATAAGAATACCTTTGTGAAGTTATCTTTAGATGTATCCGGGCTCTTGGCTGAAGGAGTAACACTAGTCCACATTTTCATCAGCCCTACAGGATGAAGAACTCCTAGAATGTCCAGGTGCAGTAGGTGTCGCTTCATGGGTTTACCAAGGCATCAGCAGGTGCAAAATCTGAATCCTTAAATACATGCCTATTCACAGGCCATATCCCAGAGTGTTGAAATGCACTCACCGCATTTCCTACTGTAGCAGCCCGACCATATGCCTCTTTCAATAATTGTGGAATTTGGGTCTGTTGGATTTTTTCACCCTTATACTGACGAAGAAAAGATTCCTGACCTTGGATAAAATATGTCTGCATTGGTCCAAATATCGCTACATCTAACGGTTGTAGGCGATTTGTAGTGTGCCCTGTAGTTGAAGCAAAATGATACCATGTTCACGGGGCAAATTCAACAGCTTCAAGATTTTTACTGTGGGTGGTTGTGGCCGTCAAGTAAAAGAAAGTACTTTTTTTATTTTTACTGACATTTATGTGACTTGTAAAAATGTCGTAGCCACTCCAAAAACAATTCCTGAGTTTATGTAACCAGTATCTGAAATAGTTACCAAACTACCAGAAGGGGCTCCAACCTTCAAATCGTCATTCCACCTTTTGCGCTTGAAAATGATCATCGGAGGCACGTAGACTCCTGCGGCGTAAACACACACAACCATTGTTGTGTTTACACCACGTTCACCACTGGTTATTGTGCCAACTTGCCGCTTCCCCTTCAAGCCAACTATCTTCTGCGGACGCTTCTGAACTGTTGAGAAAACCAGATTCATCGACATTAAAAATTGAATCTGGCCTCAAACTTCTCGTCATCCATAACCTTTTCAAAAATGTCAAAGAAATGGTTGACATTTTTCTCTATTAAATCCCAGAGGAGGCGTGTTCTCTATTAAACGATAGCACGAGCTATCGATGTATTTTCCGGTTTTACGTAAAGACAGACGGGGGTTGCGTTTCCATAAAGTTATAGAACCATTTTTTGCCAGCCATTTTTTTATCCTTATTAAAGGTTTGAGGAAGGGAATGTTTTTCAGCTACATCATACGCCAGTTTTCGTATGTCAGTTATCGTCAAACCAAAGAAGGATTCCTCAAATTTTAATATGTGGTCAGACAAAATTGTTTCCATTTCTTCTGAGAAAACCGGCAACTTCCCTAAAGATTTTCTCTCATTTATGAAGTAATTATTTTTGATCAGCATGTCGTTTTAAGGTTGCTTTAGGAATACCATAACTCTGCTGCATTCATTTAATCCATAGTCCCCCGTGTTTATAGGCCGCAATAGCTTGCTGAAGGTTCTCTTCAGACCACTGCACGTACTTTCTTTTCTCCATGTTCAATATCTGTAATAAATAAAAACTTTAAAAGTTGTGTATTTATGCCGAAAGGACGTCAAAAATACATGTAATAAGCAAAATTTAATAAGGTATCCTAGATGGACCGGTCCATTGAAGACAACTCCGTGAGGTCCATTCAAAGCAACTTTACCAAATTACTGAAGATTTCGCGTAATTTCCTAAACTATCTGCTAAATTCACCTAGCTATTATATATTAATTTAAAGCAAAATAGATACACTTTCCTATGATACTGTCATATTTGGAGTTACTTACGTTAAGAATGTAGTAGATCCTTCTGAAATGAAACGTTGAAAATTAAAACCATAACAGCAAAAATTACAGAAAACAAAACCACGTCACTGACAGACGCTTATACAGTAATGGCGATAGCTGCGCCGAAGTAGAACGTTCTGGAACTATGACTGTTGCCAACTAAAACAAACCTAAATTTCCCAATATTTCAAAATATATCGGTGGTCCATTGAAGGCGCCGGTCCAATCAAGGCAACTCTCCCCTACGTATATAATTGACTGTTCACGAAACAAGAAATAAAAAAAAACTAAGGAAATCCTTTCAATTTCTAGCATTTTGCAATGACTAATTAAACACTCCAAAAATATATGATGGACACTGAAACATATTCCTGACTTCAGTAGATAAGTAGATTAATTATAAATAGTTACGTTTTAGGAACCTTAAGTTGAAGAGTGAAACTATGTATATACTACGTACTACGTTATGAGTATATAATGGGACACACACATTTCTTTGTAAAATTATATAATATGCAAGTGAATAGATGCAATAAGCCAATATTAAAAATATTAACTGGTACTGCTAGAGTCAATAACCGCACGGCATAGGACTTTGCACTTTGATCTGACACAGAAAATTGGACCACAGCTTCATAACCTGTGTGTGTGACTAGATACAGTGTTTTGTCAAGTACCCGTGCCAGAAAGCCCATGAGGGATGGGCGTAATAAGCCTTAAGAGGGGATCTGCCTCAACTCTTTTTTAACAAAATTTTGATTGCGCGGCATGTGTTACAACAATATAATCATTCAGAGTTATATATTTTGGCTACTATAGGCACTTCCTTGTACACAGCGCCTCACCGCCTGGTTGTCGAAGTCTTCAAAGTTGACTTTTATCCCGTCGTATGTAACACTGTAATCGTTTAAATGCCTTTATTAGTTAAGTAAAGGATTGTTAAATGTTGAAATGGCTTTTGTAATTATCAATGGACTTGACATTAGAATGGACATTGTCAGTTATTAAACCATATAAATTTCAAAAAATGAACTGCATACTCTCTATAAATCACTTCTACAAATATGTGATTTAGTATTAGGTTTTGCAGATTATACGTAACTATGGGTAACCACCAATTCAATAACAGTAAACTAAAGTATGGCAAGTTTGTAGGCTATAAGCTTTGTCCCGCAATATACTATGCTGTGTCTAGCGCTGCGTTTTAATGAGCTGATCTGTTTTTTACATTGCAGCTTTAGTAGGGCTTTACTGGTTGGCCTAACAATGGGTTTTCTTGGGTAGTATCATACCAAATGCCTAGTGTGATGATTTTTTTCACAATGATTAGTAACTCCTGTTAAAGATCCAGGACAATTTTATCTATTTAGAAGTGTTAGTAATTCTACTTCCACTCCATATTATAATTTGTTCTTAAAAAAGCATGTGTTGGAAAGTATGTTATATTTTCAGTGTTTGCAATAATATTTTTTTACAAACACACACACTCTAATCACAATATCCAACTAAACATAGTGTTGGACACTAACACGCGTGCACTAACAAAAAACACTAACGCAATCGGTCCCGTGTCGAGATGCCAACTAACAAAGCGAGCAGGGTGGAATCACCCCATCTCTCACAGACACGAATATGGATGAATCATACTGTTTTACGGAAAAAAATGTGTCATATAGTCAATGAGGCACTTGTGAAGTATCAGAAGGATTTATTATTTGATAAAAACAAATTTTAATCAGACCAACTATGGTAGTTAGGTTACCATCTAACAAGAGTATCTTTCATAGGTTTCAATAATTTAACCTGATTTAGTTAATATTTTTACACTTAGTTAGGTAGCATACACTAATTTACTTGAATTGTCAATATTTAGCCTTTAAAAAAATTTCAGAAAGATTGGCTGTTAAGAGATAAGTAATAAGTCTATGAGTTATTTTTATCAACTAGTTTAAAAACAGGCCCAATTACTCCTTCCCTAATCGAAAGATATATCAGCGTATATCTGATTAGATTTAGATAAAGAAACGTAAATTTTATATATTATATTCTTCACAAAACAAGAATGGGGTCCTAATTCAATAATGAACTATTATAAAATTTCTATTTACAGATAAATTGAGTTTTTAAAGCATATGAGATTTTCTGTTGGTTAATGCTGTGATTAATATTCGCTAAAAAACTAGGATGTAAACAGCTTCTAGTAACAAGAGATAGAAAGAGGGGAAAGTATTATTTCTTAATAATAAAATAAACTTATCCATGTAGGTCCTGGTCTGGTCCTGCTGCTCACCATCGCATTCCTGTTCCTGGTGGTGGTTCTTCTCCAACTTACTGCGATTTGAACTTACTTTTGAAAAAAGAAAGCTGAACTATCCAAAAAGTTTAAATACCTCATAAAATTTCCTTGTTGTACTCCATGGAAATCTATAATTTTAAATAGCACTACTATTAAGTACGTGTCACCTGCTTCACCTGTTAGCTGAAGACATGTTCACGTGTATTAAAAGAATTGTATGTCTAATATGGTAATATGTTTCAGAAATTCAGATAATGTGATTTCAGAATGCATGCCATTCTACAACTAAAAATTTTACAGAGTGCTGTCTTACAGTGATTAGCATATATATTCAACAATAATTATTGTAACTTCATCCTAATCTTATAACTGATCAAAATGTTCTATTATTTGACAGATTCCTGTAAAATTTTACTGTAAACACCCTTAACAAAAGAACGATACTGAGTTATCCTCTTGTAAAAGCGCATCACGTGACAAAGTATTGCTAAATTTTGTTTACATTGCACAATCTGAATTTGTTTTAAATTAATAGTGAAAATTTCCTCTAATAAAGAAATTGGACATCTATTCATAGTTCTGATATCAAAAATTTCACTAGTAAAAAATGGTCTAAAACACGAAATTATTTTTTCACGCATTTTATTTTTAGTTTGAAACATTTAAAATCAACCCTTAGGCACAGAAAATAAATTTTATATCCGCACCAGCTAACTATATAAAATGAGAGCCATTTAATATTATTTATCTAGTAGTCTGACAGTGATGTGTCTATTTTTTTTAATTTTTTCTGACGGTTTGTTATAAGTGTTTTAAGGCAGTAAAAATGTATCTGAAAAAAATAAATTATCGTGTCATATGTTTAACCTTTTCACACACTTACACTAAACATAGGCTGTCAAACGAATTTCTCTTAGAAAAATCCTTCATCTTTTCAAGGAACTCAGGTTATGTGTGTATACAGTACAAGTTGAATCTTACCTCCTAGACCATCATAAAAAATGTTTGTATTAGATTAAATATTTGCCTTGGAACACTTGCCCTAAGTAACAAATTAACACTTATGCTAACAGTTGCAACACAAAATTACATTTGCAAACAAATAGTTTTTTTATTTTCTTGTGAATAGTTATGTTCACTTATACTTGTAAAGGCATATTTAGTTCTAGTTTTATACTATATTAATATTCAAACTAATTGCAAATAATTTTTTAATTGCTGCAGTCATAAAATGTTACCACAGTGTAAAAAATATACGAAGGTTAAGCCATCATCAAGTCTTAGGACACATCGGCTTAACTGTATAATCCCAAACCCTGCGAGCAGCGACTCCTTTGTCGAGCGGGAATAAGAGTTTTATCGTATTGTTACGTCCATGGTTTACTAGACTGTCGTTAAGTCTAATTACTTTTTTAGCTTTATCTATTAATTAATTTAAACACTTTCTGTTTATTTTTTAAACAGAGAGATTTCAAATTTTCAGTATTCAATTTGTATAAGATTTGGGAATCTTAAAGCTTTATTCCTACGTACTAAAATAAAAACATCACGTTCCAAAGTATCCATAAAATATAGATTATAAATTTTAAATTTGTTAGACCATTAATAAACGCGTTTTATTTTTGCTTTCCAAACCAAAGTCTTCTGATTTTATTTACTTAAAAACATTTACTTAGGTATTCCTAGTAATAACTAAGACTTTGTAAGTGACATTAATACAAAATATTTTACTCCAGATTGTAAAAAGATTTTGAGTGCTTCTTACAAGGTAGTAAGTATAATTTGCGTATGAGATGCCCTGTCTTATGGATCTTGTTACTGCTTATGTTATTGACATGAGGCTATTAACTCTGATACACATATTTAACCAATTTGTTATATAAATATATTCAGAACAGTTTCTGCATTCTCTACCAAGTGCCTTTCCTGATATCTACCAAGTTTCCTATAGAATAAGTTCCTACTTCAGCACCTGTGTAAATTTGAATTTAATTCAACACCAACGCAGTACCACGTGTCACGTGACAGGCCTCGCTGAGGTTACAAGCACAATGTCTAACTATAACTCGGTTTTATAAACTAGTTTTAATTCTCAAGGTGTCCTATGGGCAAATAAAACAGACATTCATATAAAAAACAAATCGCTGCAAAAAACCATATTAATTCAAAATCTATGATTTAAATTGCCATGAAGACATTTTTTTATTATAAAAACAATATGTTTCACGAAGAAAGAAATTAATTTTTCCAGAGTAAATCTGTCTTAACTTATCTTTTCCACCACGTGGTAAACTGAAAACTTTAGGTTTCAACAAGTGTGTGATGTTGGTTGTAGCTTCATCTGATATATTTACAATAAAATTAAAACCATTCTTGAACTAGCACATAAGATTCAGTAATGAAAAAAAAAAAATTTCGACGTCATCAGCGTCACTAAATTTTTTGTAAGACTAACCTTTAGAGGTCTAATCGCGGCAGGATGTTCTCATTAGGTATTATTAAATTAGAATGCACATAAATCTACTCTTATATTTTAAGATTTTCCACCGTATCCTAACGGGACATCTATTTTCGATGGTAAAGTGCTAACTGATTGCATCAAATAGTTAGATTTTATGCCATATGTCGCAGTCGAAAGTTTTATGTTTGTACGTTTATACTAGTACAGAATATATTAAGCCAGTTTCAAGACTCCTCAGTACTCCTGTAAAAATCAGTTCATTTTTAATAGCACGGGCAGACAGAAAACGTGCAGACAGACAGACTACGAGTGAATAGGCTTCGCTCAAGCTCAAGCAATAATTTAGTTTTTTGAACACAAATTAAATTTCAGGAATATGATTGGTAATATAAGGACCAAGAGCTGAACGTAATGGCTACCACATTTTATGGGTTCAAAGTGTCGCATTTCCTAGAACAAGTCAATAGTAGCCATCATGTTACATTTGAAGTTTATACCATGTCTGTTTATATCTGTGTATATCAAAACAAGCAATTTTAAGGATCAATTTATTATATTAATATTATTTTTTTACCTACGAGATACAATTTTTTTAAAAGTTCATCGAACAGAAGTCATCACATTTCTCGTACCCGTTCATTTCAAATGAAAAAGACCCAAGGCCTAAATGTAAAAGGAGGATCCTAACATAAAGTAACAATCATGTTTGTCTACATGT
>NW_025778108.1:0-78485 GCF_021130785.1 Homalodisca vitripennis
ACACATTTCTGCTCTCCTTGCTATCTTCGTTGTTGTCACCGGTAAGGAATGGAAAGTCATCATTTGTTCGTAATACCACTTCGCGGCCAAGTTAAAAAAAGTGGGGCTTCAATCAGCATATTTGGTGTCCTTAAAAAAGGAATGTTTACGCTAAGAGCAACTTTACGTGTAATTACACTGGTGTTAGCCATTTTTCCCGCACTATGATGAGTGAACAATTCGAAATTTTCATTATCATTCCTGTGGTAAGTGACAGGCATTGGAAAAAAACACTGCACTTTAATCTCTAACTGCCTTTCCAGGAGATAGGTTAAGTGACCTCCAAAATGGTGCGTGGTAACTTGAGACCATAACATTAACAACGAATTATTTTCCTATAATCGCTGAAGTAATTTGTGAAATTCGTTATGAAACCCCATCTCGACACCTCATCTTGCTTGAAGACCGATTAATGGTTTGCTACCAAAAGGAAGGTCATGTGGAACTCTAATTATAAATGTTCAATAGCATCCTTGAAATAGGTGAAGGACATTGGAAGAAATCACCATACCTGCATTGTAGGCTATCCTGTTGCTCTAGGGTTTAAAATCGTTGTCTTCCATAGTGAGGCCGATTGGGACCATAATTAAGAGCGGAATTCCGAAAGAAAATTCTGACCACGCACTTCATCTTATCTATACTACTGCTTTAAGACCTCTCTTATCACATTGACTAATAATGTGAGCATTGAAATTCCTAGAGCTCCCAAGTTAAGTCAAAAACATTGGAAAAAACTCGAAAAATAGCTCGAAAATTTACTATAAAAATTAAACTAAAAATGGTAAAGTGCAGTACATGTTGTAACTTTCAAAATGTCATTATTTCTGAATTTATCGTAACCAAAGATGCTGTGTTTTGTCTTTTTAGAGTCGCTTTCTAGATACAACTTTGAACGATAATTAATAAGTATTTATTTTAATAAATTATTAAATACTCTCTCATGTAATATTTAATATATCACACTACTATGTAGATCACACATTCATTTATTACAATCAAGTACACACTTTCTTGCAGTATATCAATTTTAAGGATCTCGTGATAGAAGATCTAATATTACCATTAATAAATAAAACATATTGTTATAGTTTTTATATGCTCATTCATCTCTGCCTGTCTGCACACGCACACACAGAGAAAGGATTCCTCAACATAATTGTTAGATTCTTTCACTACGTTAATTCACACCTTCATAATCATACAATATGAATTAATCGTGTTGAAATTCCTTGGGAATGGAGAAATTTGATGTTTATAATAAGACCTTTTGACGGATCTGAAAAAACTTAGCAATAAAATGAAAAAAATTATTATCCAAAAATAAATGAAAAATAGACACATTATTAATATACTCATTGTCTTTAAAAATGTAATGAAAATTAAATATTTTGTTCAAAAAATATAATTTGTAAGATACATTTTTATTTCTAATTTAATTATTTAAGAAATATAATTTATTGTCTTTAAAATTTTAATCAAATTAAATAATTAGTTTGAAAAATATAATTTGTAAAATAAATGTATCTGATTTAATTGTTTAAGGAATATTATTAATTGATTTTAAACATGTAATCAAATTTTATATTTTGTTTAAAAAATATAATTTGAAAAATAAAATTACTGTATATGTCTAATTTAATTATTTAAGAAATATTATTACATGGGCTATAAAAGCCTATGCGTGAGAACGAGTACTTAAATCGAATTACAAACCATAAGAAATTTTTAATATATCTTAACAGAAATAAATAAAAACAAAATAAGCCAAAATGCAATTTTTTTTTATTAAAATTAAAGTAAAGCGAATGGTAAATAAAAAATCATCGCAAAAAGGACAAAATTAAATATAATGAAACTTAAGAGTGGTAAGAAGAGACTACCAAGCCCTCTATACCACTCAACCCCAACCCAATTACTACCTTTCAGTTAACAATCTCTTTTACATTTCAACTGAATTTAAAAAATAGTTGAAACCTTTTTAACCTTAGTCATAGCTACGAGTAATATAGGTTTTCCTGTTCACGCCGCGCCGAAAATTTGCTAGAACAACTCTTGAAATAATTTGGCCTTTTCCCTAGAGAACCAAACGATGTTAAACCGAAAGTACCAATAAATAATAAGTATTCACCTAAACGTAAATTGTAAGGGGCGGAGCTTTATCGTAATTGGCAGAATTCTAATCAAATGATGACCAACTTTATGATGATCAATTTGGTTTCCATAATACATCAGGCTGCTAGCTTTTTGACAATTTTGTGCTGTCTTCTGTTGATAGCGTTAGTTTCTTTCTTGGTTATTTTAAAGTCTCACTGTCTCAAGTTAACTTCCATTTCCCTCTATACACGAAGAAATATTCTCAAACCCTTTTTAGACAAGGTTTGATTTACGATTTCTTTTGAGCACAGGTTTCGAGTGGTTGTTTGCACGTTAGTGCTGTTTTCTTCAGTTCATATTTGGGATTTAAAGACCTATAGAGAGAAGAAGCCCTGACATAAGAAAACAATGATGGTATTTAATATAGTAACTTGTTTGTGAACTTTGAGATATCTCATTTGGCAAAACTGCAAAAGAGTAAGTTATGCACAACCTTTAAACCGGAAATTGGACCAGTGTATCACTATTTTGCAATTCCATTAAATTCGTACAGCAGTTGATGAGATATCAAAATTGTCTTTTATCCAAGTATGCGGCAAAAAAGAAAACACTGTTTAAAAGTTTAATAAGAAGAATCATAGCATATAATGATCTGTTTATTATATTGAGGTAACGTTTTTAATTTCTTGGGATTTCGGAATTTTTTAACTTTGGATGTCAATGGGATGTAGTAAAACAATTAAGAGAGTAAACCCTAGTAATAAAAATATATGTGCAAAGTACGTTTGGTACATTTGGGTTATTGGTGTCGGAGATGGAATTTTAATTATTTTGATCTTAAAACCAGTTGGCGAAGTTGGAAAGGACACCCGTTTCTCAGAGAGCATACACGATATGCCATCAATTAAATAAGCAAAATGTCATTGCAGAATGTAAATCTTTCCAAATTAGTTTCTGCAGAACCACTTATTACCTAGGGTAAACCAAAGTTCTAGATCTAAGGCTTCTTAATAGTTTTAACGATTGACAAGAAATAGTTAAAATATAACGATTTTTTATTGCAAAGATTCGCCTTTTTGTGTGATAATCACCAAAGGTGATGCGACCTTTTAAAAATTTCCCCCAACAAAAACATACTATTCGACGGTATCCAAAGAAGATCCAAGCTCTCAACATCAGGAAAAATGTTTGGAAATTCAAAAAATATTCCCGGGTTTTCATGAATTTTTCCTTTAAGTTGGGAAACGTCTAATAACAAAAACGAACATATTAGCAAATTCTATCTAGATCCACTGGCGTTGGAGTTGTGATTAATTGTATTGCCTAATATAGGTAGAAGGATTAATAACAAGGACAAATACTCCAACTAATAACGTATTATTAAGACGCAAATCATTATTCTTGATTAGAATAACATTGCTCATAATTTTCGATTCTTGATATATCTATCCACATACAACAGTTTATTTTATTCATTTTTATATATGTTACCAACACTCAACATTGCTTCCTCTTTGGCGACCACAGAACGCTGGGAATCCCGTTTTGATTGGCCTTGAAAGCGAACGGCCCACGTGACTGAAAGGTTGGCAGATGTCGACATGACGATGTCGTGGACAACCTAACCTATAAAGTGAGCGGTGTCCGCCTTACTTGATCGCCAATAATCGCTCGAACCTGCCACTGGCTGCAGGCCAAATAGGCTTTTAAGGCTCTCGGATCAGATAGTGTATCATGTCGAAGGTCGCAGGCACCGATTGACCGGTGGATTTATTGCGCGGCTCCTGGATTGACTTTTAACCCCCGTAATTTTTCCCAGAGCACGCTTCATTAGGGATGCAAATTAAGTTAAAATGTGGCCAGTAATTTATATTGCTGCCGCGGCCTCGTTCGCTGCGCTCCGCTCGGCACGATTGGACGCTTTGGGCCCGCGCACTGTTTTGGGAGAACCTCTTTGCATTCAGTAGTAATTGGTGATTACTGATTGGATTTTCTAGTACTGCTCAACAATACTGCACTACATATCTGTTTTAAAAGATACTATCCAGGGACGTAGCAGCGAGGGGCCCCAAGGGGTCCGGACTCCCCCCCCCCCGAATTTTCAAATTATGTTTTAGTAAACAATTATTATTTAAATAATTCAGTAATACTGACATATACTGTTGAAATATCTCTCCCAACACAGATGCGGGTCAAGAAGTTTTTAAGAAACAAAATGGGACTTTACTTTCTGTCCACTTTGGGAAAATATCAGTTGTCTTGACCCTCCCCCCATTTTTTTTCCTGGCTACGTTCTTGATACTATCTGTTACTTTGGCTGAATATCCAATAATGAATGAACCAACAAAAACCATTTATCCAAAGACGGAGGTTACTACGATTTTTTATAATTAAGTACTTGTTTTTGTACACATAGCGTAGCTATGGTGGGATGGGTTTTTCATATGAATGTTGAGTTTGGTTCTTATTCACCTTCCTCTTAGTGCAGCGTCTGGAATCTGACGTTGTCACAGATTTCACTCCTGGAATCTAGTCATGTCCTCCTGAATATATCCAAAAACTTGTCTGCGAAGATAAACATGACGTAGTCAGACGTTGGAAGGTGAACAGGAGCTAAACTCAACATTCACGCAAAATGTAATATTTAACTAATATAAGATATAATATTATAATATCAGTTAAATATTTTTCAATATTGTGAATATGGATTAGCCTACACAAATGGAGTCTAATATACATGCTTTACTTTTTTTATAAACCTTTCATATATGAATCAATATTATTTTATGAATTATTATGAATCAATTATTTGATTTTAACTGATTTCTCATTTACAACTACATTTTTAAATTCATCATTTTGTAACTATTTTTTATGCGATCGTTGAGCAATTACACATCGTGTCGGGCTAGGATTTTATGGTAATCGCGATGCCAAAAAAGTTAATTTTTTTTCATTTCCTACACGAATTTTAGAAAAATTGTTAAAAATTATCCGCGCTGCGTGTTAATAATACTATTGATGTAGTATTGTCACTAACATTTATTCCGAAAACAATTCAGTCAAATTGTTCCTCATATTTTTATTTTTATTCGTAGTTTTAAAACGTATTTTCCCACCAATACAACTTATTAAATTAGTTCAATAATTTTAAAAATACAAATGCTTTATAACATTGTTGAAAACTTTGGCATTTGCGTATAAAATATTATTTTAATATTACAAATAATATGGAGAGATAGTTCTATGTATTTCTTTTAATTCGACGAACAAAGCCATTGTAGATACAATGCAGTATCATTAATTTCCACAAGGAATATTACAATACAAACCTGTGTATAGTCTTTGTTCTAATCATTTCATACAATATTTAAGTGCAATATAAACTAATGCAATAACAATAATAAAATAAATTCAGTAAGACAGTGGATAATGTACAATACAAATCATACGACAAAGTAATAAACAGCAAAATATGTCACTAACAAACCAGGCAACAATGCAGCAAGAGCCAACGGCGCAATTGATTAATACAGTTTTCAATAATAAAAAAGTAAAAAAAAATACCAAAACAATAATTATATTTTTAACGATAACAACAATAATATATTAGATTATGCATTTATTTTCAATATCCTCATAACATAAAAATTACCCCTTTATGTATTAACATGTTTTGCGTAAAATGTAATTTAACCAGTAGTGTAATGTAATTACATATAATGCAACAAATGTAATAACCAGCGTGTTGCAATATAACGTTTCCATATTTGTAAAAAAAGAAGTGAAGTTGAATATAGTGGATCTAAGATATAAAAATTTCCACTTTAATAAAAATAATGTATTTATTAATCGCCCAGTTATGGTTAGTCCTTCGGTATTCACATATGACAACTTGTACAAGATATAGAAGTTATACACCAATTAATACATATATCACACAATTTTCAGCAGTAGACCCAAAATAGAAAAAGCAAAACAACAATCATCGGTTAATATGAAATATGTAACTGCAATAAGTAGACATGGAAACGTTATTTCAGTTAAATAGTGTAATATATAAATCATTTTAAAACTATTAGAGAAGTTGATTAGTAATTCAGTTTTATTGGATTATAGATTACCTACGTCGGCTATCAAGCAAAGTACTCCTGTTTTTATTCAAAAACTTTTTAATGGACTCGCAATGGTTGTTAACTGAGGTAGTTTTGAGTTCATTAACTCCTTTAATGAGTATTGGGGATAAAATTCTTTGAAGACTTCTTATAATTGTCACCTGGCATTTACAACATTAACGTCGTCGGCTGTAACTAACTAGATACTGTTATCGAAAACATAATAAATAACGGCGGCATCCAAGGTAGTTTTGTCCATAGTCAACTCTTTACTGTGTCTTCAGCTCATCTACTTTCCCCAAGGAGGGTTTACTTCTGGCCAGTTTATATCTTCCAGTTGAACCCAAAATGGGTACAACCAAAAACCGATGTGTCGCTTAAAATCTGGGCAATTCTATGGATGGATGTCCTGGAGCGGCACATCACTAACCGCATACGTAGAGATTCTGGGGTGCAAGGGTAATTCGATAGGTCTAGTCTACTGCGGGAGATGACTGTTAGAGTTGGTGGGGCTCCCTAAAGGTTAAAGGCAGTTGCAACCCTAGACATAAAAGGCGTGCTACCACTACCTGCTGGTTCAGATATGTTCTGTTCTTCTTCTAAGGAGACATAACTGTTATTACCACCCAAAACCCTTCCTCAAGATCTCGACAAGAGGCGGCCCCTACTCTAACCTTAGCCATGCCGAATATCCTGTCACTCCGCAATCAGCGCAAAGGTCCTTTTAGGACCAAGTGCAATTTCTCAGCTTCTACTCCTAAGAGAAGAAGATAGTCATATAGTAAACTCAAATAAAGAGATGTTTTACTAAATACATCAGTGTCCAACACTAAATTCTCTCTTTGACACATGAATCTGTCAAAATTGTATCTCAGCTACTTAGGAAAATCAAGGTAATCAAGAAACGTTTTAGCGTGCAACATTTAATTTAAAAAAAAACTCTCGTTTTCAACACAAGAGTTTCAGGCAGGCCCGCACTCTAAACAGTTTTTTTCGGACAATCTTACCGGGGGCCCGGCTGAATATTTTTTTTCGGGGCCTGGCAAAGCTGAATACCGCTCTGGTATCAAGATAATAAATGTTCCGTAGCACATCCTTCCAACTAATTGTCATACGGCGATGATGAAGATAATCTAACAGTTCCAATTGCATTTTAACCAGTCACTTCATAGTTTTTTTCCCCCCTTTTTCTCAACAATATCCTTTTATAACACTCTTAATGAATGATCAAAGAGGTTGATCCAAGTCAGGCAGACCCGAGACTAGATATGAATGTTATTGCAGACACCCTAAACAGGTCTGGGCCGCTTATTTACAGCAGCGCCGATGCTTGTTTAAATTACTAATTGGCAGGGTCGACGGAGTTGTCAACATCGGGGCGGCGGGAGCGACTCCCTGGAGTGAACCTCGTATATCTCCGGCCCGTGAGGTGCGCCGACCTAGGCGTGGTCTGCGGCTGCTCCGATATTCGTCCTACATAAATCTCGGAGAAGGTCGCCTGCGATGGCAACTCTCCAGCGGCCGCGACCTTCCCGCCAAATCATCCGTTTACGATATTTTAATTTCCCGAAGTTGGCGCCTTGGTCGGCCTTCCTCAAACGGCAGATCTAGTCGACACTTGTCCACAAACGGCTGGCCGCCCGCGAACACCCATCGGCCCGAATATTGATGTTGTCTTCGAACAAACAAGTGTTAACGCCTTGAACAGTAGTGAGATATGAGCGATTGTAACGCGTGTTGCGGCTGTTTATTTATGCTTTGACAATTTCTGGCACGGAGACATTTATCACTCCACACGCACAGTGAGACCTTTACGTTTTAAAACTCTCATTTTGTTGCTCAAGAGTCTTCTGCAAACATTCCAGTGCGTGTTTTACAAATACGTCTGTGACATTTAGGGGGGATTCTATTATTTAAACTGACAAAGCAAAGGAAGTTTGTTTTTGACGATGGAAGGATTGTGAAGGAAACAGGATTTTTCCGGACATTTGCGATCGTTCAGTGATACAAAAATCGGTAACGCTACCCAAAAACTCTCACTTTGTCATGAAAAGTAAGAATATACAACGGATCACAGAACAGAACCAGTAGCGTAGCCAGAAATTACGTTCGGGGGGGGTCCGAAACCGGAGGATCTAGGGGACGTTTTGTGTGTTATATGGCCAATGAGTTCACTGGTAAAAGGTAAATACCAAACATATGGAGCTTTACTACGCCTTACAGAAAGTGGAAAGATGTAATAGGTAAATTCAACTCTCACAGCAACTCTAGTACCACAAATTTTCTTGTATATCTTCAGAAACTTTACGAAGTTTGATTCTGACCGAGTAGAAGGCACCAAAGTGATGTTGGATTCACTGGATAAGGAAGAAAAAGAACAAAACAGAGCTTCAATCAAGCGTATAATTGACACAACTATATTTTGTGGAGAAAATGAAATATCCCTTCGAGGACATTGGGCCACTGACAGCCGAAAACCCTTTAGAAAAGTAGGGCAATTTTCGAGCGTTGCTCGGGTACAGATCAAACTAACGGTCGGAAAATACACTGGAAAAACTCTACTGATTAGAAGTTCGGCTACTTTGGATTTCACTGATAGAGGTATTTATGAATGAGTTATAATGACGATTTTTTGTATAATTCCACTGTAGACGAGAATATAATTATCGGAAAAAAATCACTTTCGGTCGGAAATAAAATACACCAGAAAAACTCTAATGATTAGAACTTCAACTACTTCGGACTTCAGTTATTGAGGTAAACGTGGTATTTTTGATTGAGGTAGGACGACGATTTTTTGTTATCATTAAACTCTACTCGACTACCTATATAGTTACCGAGAAAAAAATCACTTCCGGTCGGTAAATACCGAAGAAAAGCTCTCTACAGATTTAAGTTTTGACAATTTTGAATTTCAATAACAATACCAAAAATAGAAATAGAAAACAATAATAGACCATTTTTGTAAGGATAAGTATATAAATAATTTTCAGGCTTCTGTTTTTGATCAGGGTATAACTGATCATTGCTTATTAGCTGTAAATTCTAAAATTGCGCCTACACAAGCTGTAAACCAATCTGTAAATTCTGTTCAAATTTCTGATTTATTGAAAGTAGCTATAGATTTTAATCTTGTTAAGAATAAGTTACAGACAGTCAATTGGAATGATGTATACTTGGATAATGATGTAAATAATTCCTTTTGTATTAGTAGTAGCAGTAAAAATGTTGAAATTACTTGAAAGTTTACAAAAGCCAAATCAATGAGTCCGTGGTTGACGAAATACATTTTTAACAAATTTGAAAGACGTAAAAAATTATACAAAATATACAAAAAAGGGCCGTTAGATTTATTTGTTTTTAAATATTTTGATAATTTCTGTTCAATGTTAAACTTTCAAATTGTGTTAGCGAAAAATAGTTTTTATTCAAATCAATTATTGGGATGCAATGGAGTCAGTGTACAACAATGGAAAATAATAAATAGCTTGACTGGTGAGAGTAAAAACAAAACGGTTGAACGCATAGAAAATACTAACAGAGTTTCAATCACAGAACCAGCCGATATCGCAGAAGAGATTAACAATTACCTTATCTCTGTACAGTCTGACCGCCCGGGTCAAGTCCAAGCGACGAAGCTACCTCCATTGTAAGCTTGCCCACGCTCTTTCTTTTTAACTCCTACTACGGAAGAAGAGGTTATAAGCATTGTTATAGGCATGAAAAATAAAAAATCTTCTGATTTTGATAATATTACCGTGCAACTACTGAAGTTTACTATCCCTGAATTAGCAGCAATTTTGACACATTTAATTAATCTTAGCTTTAGTAAGGGAATATTTCCTGAAAATATAAAATTAAGCTCTGTTATTCCAATTTTCAAAAATAGTAGTTCAATTAAAACTGACAATCTGAGACCCATTAGTTTGCTTTCAGTTTTCTGAAAATTTATGGAAAAGATAATGGTAGTAAGACTACCATT
This sequence comes from Homalodisca vitripennis, assembly GCF_021130785.1. Taxonomy (NCBI): domain Eukaryota; kingdom Metazoa; phylum Arthropoda; class Insecta; order Hemiptera; family Cicadellidae; genus Homalodisca; species Homalodisca vitripennis. Next base: position 10,231 of record NW_025778108.1, read on the forward strand.
TTTTATAACCCTTGTCAATTTGGTTTTACAAAAGGCAAATCTACAGAGGATGCTCTCATAGCCGTTTCAGAAAAAATTTACAGTAGTTTCAATAATAAACTTAAGACATCAGGTCTTTTTATTGATTTTAAAAAGGCTTTTGATTTGGTTGATCACGGCATTCTCCTATCCAAGTTGGAGGCTGCAGGAGTAAGAGGGATTCCCTTGTGTTGGTTTAAATCTTTCCCTATTGGTAGAAGACAACGTGTTAAAATCGGCAAAATTTTCAGTACTTCAAAGGTTGTTAAGGCCGGAGTACCGCAAGGATCGGTTATCTCGGCAACTTTATTTCTAATTTTTATAAACGACTTGTTAAACTTAAATTTTGAAGGCAGCATTAGTGCTTGTGCTGAAAACATTGCTCTTTTTTATTCTCAACAAAACGAAGCCATTGGGCTTTCGATTAATCAAGATCTTTGATTGTTAAGAGAGTGGTGTCCTCGAAAATCGTATGCAAGTCAACACAAATAAATCAAAATATTTGAATTTTCATTTTTCAGGTTTTGAAATTCCATTTCCTATAATATTTCACTCAAAATTATGCAATTTTCAAAATTGTCACTGTGAACCTTTGGAGAAAGTAAAACAAATAAAGTATTAAGGTATTGTTTTAGATAAGAAGTTTACTTTTGAAGCACACGTTGATATTCTACACAAAAAATAAGACAAGCTATGAGGAAGTTTTATTTCTTGAGAAATGTTTGTAGTACTTCGCTACTCAGAACAATTTACTTTGCATTAATTCATTCAAGATTACACTATGAAATTGTGTGTTGGGGTGGTACCTTTAAATTTTTAATTGAAAAACTTTGAATAACTCAAAATTATTTTTTGCGAATAATTTTAAAGGGGTCAAAAAGGGACAGTTCTTTTCCTTTGTTTCAAAATTTGCGTATATTACCTGTTCAGCATATTTTCATTTATAAAGTGCTAAGGATATTTTTATATAGAAGCGGAAATGTTGGTTTGGAAAATTTGCATTATGACACAAGATTTAGCCACCAAATTAACTTTAAATTGCCAAAAGTAAACAAGTGATTTATTCGGCATTCATTTCAGTTCTTGGGACCAACATATTATAACCAGTTATCCAATAGCATTAAATCCAGTGGCAATTAAAATAAATTTTCCAAAGAAGTGTTTGATCGGCTATTGTCTTTGAATGACACAAGTTTTTTAAATAGTATTCTTAGTTAAAGTACTATGAGATAGTATGTTTTACCATAAAGTGTGTTTTCTATAAATGTATATTAAATTTGTTAATTTCAAAATTTTTATAGTTATATTGTTAGGTAAACAAAAATTGTTAGTAACAATATTTAAATTGTATTTAGTATACAATTTGACTAGTATGACTATATTGTATATAGTCATAACAACTGTTTGTCCTTAAGCTTAGCAAAAAAAGTCTATTTGTTTTTTTAGTTTAGAATTTTTTCAGATGCAGCAGAAAACGAAATTTTTTTCAACTATAATTTTAATGCTAGACTCATAATTTCATTTTAAATTTCTATTTAAATTACAAATTTCTTTTTTTCACCTAGCCACAATACTTGTAAAAGTGGCCAAGAAATTTCCAGATGAGTTATGTATGTACAGTATACAACTATGTAAAAAATAATTGGAAATAAATCATTATTTCATTTCACTGGTTGAGTGATTGAGGTAAAAGTGGTACTTATAATTATGTTAGGACATTGATTTTAGGTATTAATTCAACGCCGACTAATAAACATATAATTATCGAGAAAAAAAACAAAAATAATCACTTCCGATCGGAATATACTAACGACAATGAAATAATACCTCAGTCAGTGAAATCCAAAGTAGTCGGAACTTCTTATCAGTAGAGTTTTTCCGGTGTATTATCCGACCGGAAGTGATTTTTCCAATTTTTCTTCGATAATTATATAGGTATTAGTCGACGTTCAATTGATACCTAAAATCAATGTTCTAACATAATTCTAGGTACCACTTTTATCTCAACGACTCAACCAGTGAAATCTAAAATCGTCAAAATCTGAATCAGTAGAGAGAGCTTTTCCTCGGTAGTTTCCGACCGGAAGTGATTGTATTGTTTTGTTTCTCGATATTTATATATTTATTACTCGGCGTTGAATTCATACTTAAAATCAACGTCCTAACATAATTCTAAGTACCACTTTTACCTAAACCACTCAACCAGTGAAATCGAAAATCGTTAAAACTTGAATCTGTAGAGAGCTTTTCTTCGGTATTTACCGACCGGAAGTGATTTTTTTTCACGATAATTATATAGATACAGTGTACAGTTTAATAATAACAAAAATCGTCGTCCTAACTCAATCGAAAACACGACGATTACCTCAACCACTGAAGTCCAAATTAGTTGAAGTTCTAATCAGTAGAGTTTTTCAAGTGTATTTTCCGACAGAAAGTGATGTTTTATATTTTTTTCGAAAATTATATACACGTCTACAGTTTAATGACACCTAAAATCAACGTCGTAACTTAATTCTAAGCAGTCATTTTACGTCCCCAAGACGAATTTGAACGAAGTGGTCGCTAATTTAAACTGTTCGCCGTGTTACGGTTCAGGCTAGTTTGCGACGTCACGTGACCGCACCCTATAGAAATACCGTGATAACACTACACTATCCGAAAGGCCGAGCCCAAACGTATCGTTTGATACTTTATGATGAAAGGACAATTATATTTTTAACAACGGTCACTTTAATCAATTAAATAAATCAATTTAATGTTTGTAGACAAGAGTAATGATAACTCTCCTTTTTTCTCCTGCTCCATGCTTTTTTTTATATGTCTTAAAATTTCGGGGGGGGGTCCGGACCCCCTGGACCCCCCCCTTTCGCTACGCCACTGAACAGAACGACCTCGAAAGGCGACAGTTTGAGTGTTGCTAATCTTAGTTAATTCCTCACCTTTCACTGAACTCTTGGTTTATATGTTATGGTCTAATACCTCATGTAATGCATTTCTTGTGGTTTTTGTGATTACGGTACTTCCTTGCTGGTTTTGAAATTCCAAACATTTCTACGGACGATGACGGGTGATCGAGAATGATCAATGGAAACAATTCGCTTCGTAATGTAACAATTCATTTGATGATCTCAGGAACCATTGTTGAGGCCACCTAAACTTGTGACAAATCCATATTTAGTTCACGAGCTCCTTTGCCTTTGTAACGGAAACAGGATCTTTCCGGACATTTGCCATCGTTTCGTGATGTGCAATCTGATCTCTTCTTCAGAGAATTCGCACGAATCTACCCCTCCCCCCTTACCCCTTGCTACATCACTCGTGAGCTCCCTACAGTAGGGACGAGGTGGCTGAGGCCCGATGGATTATTTCAGCTACTTCTGAGGTCCGCCGCTAGGGTTTCTCCACGTAACTAAGTTGCCGTTCACATATTACTACCCGAGCTACTTCACCTCTCACTCCATAGATGGCAGCACTGGCGCTCACTTTTTCCGTTCCTCAATTTATAGCATTGGGTGAGTTATCTGTTGTGTAACTAATACAATCAGAGGTTATACGCACTATGTTATCTACATGTGTTATAGCTAGACAGTAATTTGTACAATAGGTTAACATGTTACTGCGCAGAGGTTGATAAATCACCAGTGAAGGTGTTAAACAGGATCCTTCATCTGTAGGTAGAATTGTATATAATCTGTTTGAGTAAACATCTCATAAAAATTAACTGTTCAAAATTTTGTTCTTGAATTGTTCAATTACCTATGATCACATCTGTTCCATCATGTTTTTTCCAAATCCTACTCCTATTTTTTAATATCTGATGTCTTCTTGCTAGTGTCCTGTACGATCGACATAACCGTCTAACCACAAACGAAGGATGCAGGGACGTAGCCAGCGAGGGGACCCAAGGGTTCCGGACCCCCCCCCACAAATTTTCAATTTCTTTGCAAACGATTATTATTATTTTAATAGTTCATTATTACTGAATGCGCTGCTGAAAGATCGTTCTCACCATTTAACAGGGACCAGGGACTTCTTAAGAAACAAAATGGGGAATGAGCGTTGACTGTACTATCCTTACTTTCTGTCCACTACGGGAAAATATCAGTCGCCTTGATCCCCCAAAATCTTGTCCTGGCTACGTTCTTGAGAGGATGTCACCACCTTTTAAACTGAAACTTAAATATTATATTACTGACAGTGCGTATAATATTACATATTATATTATTTCCCAGTCTAGAACTTGTATAGTTACTTTTACTGTGACCTATTGGCGTGATTATGATGTGTTGTTTATTATCATGTGATTACGTTGACATATATTTTAGTTTGTTGGTTTTATTTAATAGATCAACTACGATTATTATTGTGACGTAACCAATGTAAATAGTGACAATGTTTGTTGATAAAACTAGTTTAGAGGCTAACAAAACTTCGGATATTGCCCATCGTTGTATGTGACAAAAAAAGAGCACTAAGTTTCAAGGATTGGAAACCGACCTCTTCTTCAGGTGTCAAAACGTAATATATAAAGTTATGGAAGCACAAACCAATAGATGGAGATGAGCTCGCAAACCCCAACTTAACAACACAACAACTTTGACTTTGGTGAGCTATCACTATAATAGTACTATGAAACAGAGAATGTACACAATCACAAGCGTAAAGGGTTAGAGGTTAGGGCGAGCCTGGTTCCCGTTTCTTCTGTTAAGGAGAAAAACTGGCCGTTTTCCGTTTCTTCAGTTAAGGAGTGTCAAAGGGTTATTAAGTAATATATTTCATTCATGACAAAGCAATACTCTGTAACAATTTTACTATATTATACGTACACGAGGTGATGTATCTCTATGTTAGTCAGCTGTGGACGAACACTTACTGCACAGTTTGTTGTCAAGTGGTTGTTGCGCTGTTTGGGCTGTGTTACTACCATTGTTGTTATGATACATTTGTAGCGTAGTGTCTGCATACTAAGCAGGAATGTAAAAAAGCTTGCACTCGACCTGCTGTTTATTACATAAATACTAAGCGGACTTTGTAAGTAATTTTTGTGCCATGTTTTTATTTTTTCTACACAAGTGGTTTATTACGTAATTTTATGTCTGTTGATACTTGGAGGAAAAGCTTTTTTTAATACAGTGACTTGAAAAAGTTAGATATTTTTATTATTTTTGTAATAAAGTGATGAAAAGTGGTCTAGTTGTTTACTATTAAATACACTGCTATGCGCAGTCAGATTAGTATTTATATTTCTCTAAGTATTATATTTCTTATATTTTTTCTACGCCTTTCAGGAAGACAAATCAGAATTTTGAAAAAGTCAAAAATGTTTGAAAAGGTAGGTAATTTCAATTATTATACAGAATGTATTGCGTGTATACATACTATTTACATTTATTGAGGTAGAGTACATTCCATGCCAAATAAAAAAGAAATACTAAATAATGTTGAATTAACAAAACTCCCCAAAAATTCCAATTTAGAGCTGAGATTTTTGGCAAAGCCAATATGAAAAATACTGGGGTTTTTTGCCAGAAACTTAAATGTTCTGACACCTGAAGAGGATGAACCCCAATTCTTGAAACGTTGTGTTCTATTTTTGTGATTTATAAGATGGCCCTTAGAAATCTTGAAATCTTTTACAATGTTGTATCATCAATACAAGTTTTGAGCAAAGAAAAAAAATTGACAACATATATATTTTTAGTTGAATCTTTACGGGATTGCAAAACCTACAGATGCACCGTGATCTGTCATTTGGAAATATATTGTAAGATTCAGCTTTCCACGTTTCAATTAATCTCCAGCTCTTACAAAATTAGAACCCGCCCCTGACGGCACACCTGAGACGGCCGGTAGCTGGCGGCATGAATGGGTTCCTCAGGGCCGTGAAAAGGTAGCGCTGTCGCGGCCGGTTCCTTCACCTGGTGACGGATGATCCTTTGACAGATCGGTCATTAATCCGGTCCGGTGGCGGGCAGGAAGTGGGAAATCATCGTTGTTAATAGCGGAGGTTGGTAGCCCTGCTGATTAATGACGTCACCGCAACGACTCCCACATTAATTATCCCACGATATAGCCGACCCGGCCTTCACCGCACAGGTGGTTCTTTGATGAGCACAAGAGGCACTTTCATCGCTCTGGGTTAAGGTCCTTCCTGACACATCCTTTAAGTCTGTTCGGTGGTGATCTTTTATGTTTTATTACTTTTTGCGTAGATACGTCCTTTTAGGGTCTATTTGATATCACATTCCACTGGAGTAACGACATATGGAGTGGAAATTTATAGTCATTTATTTTACACGCATATGGTGATCTACTCAGATAGTATAACATTTAGTTAACCTAGTTACCGTCTTATATAAAATGAGTGACTTCTACACATTTCCTTATTGGTGACAAAGAAATCACGACTAGGTAAAAGCTTTATAACTGAACACATTAATCGTGATGTTGAACTAATTTCACATTCAACTGGCACTGGAAGTGGGGAAATTGGCAAGAATGGATGTAGTATGAGGGAGGATACTGTATGTTTGACTCGGGTTTCGATGTAGTGTGCAGATTGCTGTATATTTTGTGATTTTCCTGCAAAAAAATAAAATTTGATTAGATTTGAACTGGCCTGACTGAAAAAGTTAGATTTTCATGTTGAGAAAATCATCTTCAACGTTAGAAAAATAGCATCGTCCACGACCATCTTGCACGGTAGCTGGTAGAGTACTTAATGAATTTTAAAAAGTGGGATAAATGTACCACCGAAGCTGCAGGGGCTGCAAGGGTTCAATTACTATATCTGCATCAGAGAGCTGACGTAGCGTAACACAAGATCAGAGGGTTTTCTAATTTATAAATTAGAGACAACGAAGGACGCTCCTTACGAAAGCTGAGCGACTTGAGAAACCGTCTAGTCCTACAAGCTTAATGAAAACATGACTTGGATTATCTGAACATCGATATAAGCATACACCTTCCCCACATGTGGAAAGAGGTGATAAACATATGTCAATACTGTGGGTACAAGTGTACCCCATCTTGCCCTATCCTACCTCCGTCCTTTCCTTCTTATATCCTGGTTTCCTCCTAGTTACTAGATTGTGTAAAAATTTAAAAAATGTACAATTGGTTCTACCATTATGTGCTAATCAGAAAAAATAACGGCCAATTCACATTCCTCTTAGTGAAGCGTCTGGTACCTCACGGTATCTCAAATTTGACTCCTGGAATCTGGAGTCATTTTCGTCTGAAGAGGTTGCATAACCTTAAACGTGGTGTATAGAAATGTGAGACTAATCCTATAAAGCACATAAAATTATACAGGGTATCTCTGAACCTTCTAATATTTTGAGAATTTTTCCTAAGTCTAAATATCACAAATGTTTTGTAATAAATAGATGCGACAACATTGTTTCCGCGTTTTATATTAACATTTTTCGCATGTCAATCAATCAATTAATGTTCATTGCGGAGACATAATTTACATGTATAGCAAAAGTCAATAATCAGAGTTAAGACCTAAAATTTGGTACATAAGGCTCAAAGTCAAACATATAATTCAACCTTCACGCATCCTTAATCCAATTTCCAATTAGTCACCTACAGCGCCGAAATCAATCTCCCGATTGGGCGATCTCCCAGTTAAATGTCAAGAACTCGGTAACATTATAAAATACTTGTTTTTAGCACATTGGGTGTTGCGGCGTTCTTTACCCCATTGGGCAGTTTTTCGATGAAGTGAACACCTGTCTGTGGGTCTGGCTGGCTGGAGTGGACATTTCATACGCCAATGTAGGGTTTGCCTTTTTGCTATGTTCGTCTTCGCTCTTAATGTGTTTTTTTTCATAGTAGATTTTATTTTGTTTCCCGATCAAGAAAAGATATATTGCACATCAGAAAACCCTACTTCTGTCAAAATAGAAATAAGATGGGTTTTATATCAGACTTTAAATTTGTAGTAAAAGTTTTTTTTAATAATTTACAACATTTAGAGCTGGAATTGGTACATTAGTTCAAAATAACTTTCCAGCTAAATTTAATCTAACAATGTTGACTGCTACAAAGGGAGTCTCCGAAGTCAAATTCTGACCTTTTTATGTTTTAGGACATTTTTAAGTTAGATGAGTACTAACCTAATTGCTGAAATCATAATTCTTAATAAGAATATACTTTTAGACGATTTACTTACTGTAAATTCAGAGAAAATAAGCAATGTTTACACAGAAACAGTTGGTTACATTAAATTTTACAGGCTCGTTCAATTACTATTACACAACTTTAGAGACCAAGATGCCTTTATCGCTACTGTAAATACCAGTGGAGTGTAGTTATAAGGGTTTCTCGAAATAAGAATAGGCTTATATTAACCCTAGGAACCGCAAAGAATGTCCACGTAAAATTTCAGTTTAATCGGTGGAGTAGTTTACTCATGAAAACAAAACAAATAAACAAAGGCACTTTCGCATTTATAATGTTAATTAGGAATAGGAATTTCACAATTTACCCCTTTTGAGGACAAAAGGCATATTCAACTTGCTGGGGTTTATGGGCAAGAAGAACGAGACTTGTTAAATCAACTATTCGTCTCAAACTATACCATATAAAATTTAATTCACATTGAACAATCTCTCGTAACTTATCGATGATAAATATCACTAAAGCCAAATTAATATATATGTACAGGGAGCTTGATTACTGACTTTATCCTGCCTCTATATTCTCGAGGACGTCCTGTTCTGTCGACACAAATATGAGTTGGAACAGGGGATGTCCAGAGGGAAACGTAGTGGTTTTGATTCAGAAACAATTCCCTAAACTGTCATAAAAGTATCGAAGATGAACCCAGAGGGGTGACGCTCATGCGTCACGTCACCTCCAACACTCCCTAACCTCTCCAACACCTCTGGTGGAGAGGTGGAGAGGGGCGGCGGCGTATCGCTGTACGACATAATCGTGATGAAAATAAAATAAGAGGTGTTGCCGCTAGTTGGAGTTTTTGTGGAGGTTACAAAGCGATTGGACACACACTCAGGGGTCCAAGGTCCTGCTTCCTTTTGTCGGTGATTGGATCCTGGACTCTCCTCTTCCCTTCCAATAGCCTTCTGACAGGCAAGGTCGAGCCAAGGCGGTGCCCGCTGATATCCTTTCCTTCGGCGTCACATCTTAGGTCGGATTATCTGGAGATGAGATCAGGATGTTATCCGGCCTTGGGGTCTCCGGGCGAAATCGATTCCGAACCACAGAGATTCTGCTGGACCAGTGTGACACAAACGACAACTTAAGTAAAGTAAAGGTTCCTTATTTTACCAGGCGGATTTAGGGCTAAGAGACCCCTTTAACACTTAACCTGGAGACCAACGGCTTATAGGTGACTTCCGAACCACCACCAACGGCCGGGCAGGCGGGCTGCTTGCAAGACAGGATCGCTCAGCGGTCACCCATCCAAGCAGCAGCCAAGCTCGACGGTGCTTAATCCGGTTATCTTCCTATAACCGTTGTATAACCGTGCGCCATTGGCAAACAAATTCAATACTTAATTACAATGAACCAGTCAACTAGCCAGTGAAATTGAACCAATAGCCAAAACCTTATAGTGGATCCCTACATGATGACATCAAAGGTCATGCTCAACTCAATCACCAAATTACGATATAATTTTGTTACCATAAAGCTTAGCCTAATTCGGATGATAGCTCTGAATGTATTGTTATAAAAGCTGGTCTAGTGACAATTTCAATTGAAATACACCTCTTACAGTGAATACAAACTCGGTAAAGCCTTTTTTCACCTGCGTAATAAGCAAAGGACAAACAGTACAATGCTAGGCCAATATCTATATTAGTGTCTATAGCCGTAATAACAAACAAGATAGGAGTACGTAACACCACGCGTGTCGTAACAGACTTCGCTAGTGTCGTCTGAAATATTTCAAATCTATATTGCTCATTTCATTCGGGGAGATAGATATTCTAGAGACAATCGTACGGAAACGAAAATTTTAAATCCCCTCGGCAGAGAAATTCTGTCAGCCTACTGATAGGCTGCAATAACGCTCAGCCAAGATCCATGGTGATACATGCACCATCATATAACTCCTTCTTGTCTATGTAAATATTAAGTTTTCAAGTAAAAGCCCTTGTTTTCCAAATAATATTTTTAAAATATTTTCTAAATTAATTTTAAATCCACTAGTTTTGAATTTTTTATCCAATCTTATTGGTAGTTTGTTTTTACATAATGAATAATAAATTAATTGTGCATTAAAGGTTTTCATAAAACTAAGATTCCTAGTTTACTCATGGAAGAGGTTAAAGACGTCCAATACCAACCAATCCAATGGATTAAATAACACAAGTTGAATCTTGTTCATTAAAACAATATTACATTGAGATTATGATATTCTCTTCACAACTATTGAACAATACTGTAATTGATTTTTACCTTGTTTGCGTCACACCTTAATGAGCTTGTTCTTCCTATAAACTGATATTTATTTCTATTACTGTAAATACAAAGTTACTCCCGGACTAAGCCTATCCTTTACGACTAAACTAGCAATAATCACATTGCTTAGTAATCCAGGAGCTGATTGCATCGTAAACACCCACACTAGTGTTTTTCGATAAACATATGTTTGTTTCTTCATACAGAACTGATCAGCCACACTAGTTTTAATGAAGGTCGAAGTGGGAGGTTATCGTAAGGTTAAAAATATCAAAAGTTTTCAAGTTGGATTTTTCTTAGCTTGTTCACTTAAAATCAAACGAGAGCTATAACTATAGTTATAGCAGCGTCAAACTACGAGACAAAGAAAAGTCGGTTTTTATATACTACTTGCCTGAATTTGAAATATTTGTATTATTTTGACCTCCTCCCATCTACTCTCACCAAAAATATTATGGTTTTTTCTTAGGTAAATTATTTTATCGACCTCATAAAGAATTATATTTTTGCGTCTATAATGCAATTTGGCTCTCGGCTTATGGACATTTATGTTTTTCGCAAAATGTGGAGAGGCCCTAAGTTGGCTGTTTGAAGGTCAGCCTTTGGGAATGGGTTGAGCCATGGATCTCTTTTTACAAAAAATGTATCGCTGGCCCAAATACTAAACTGAGGCCCTTGCATGAATGGCTGCCACTCAACTGCAAGTGAATCGAGGCCATCTTGTCGAACCTGTCAGCCAAACTTTATTAGCGCTGGCTCAGATATGCTCTATGTACAAAGCAGTTAAATTTGTGAAGGAAATAGGACTTTTCCGGACATTTGCCATCGTTCAATGAAACAAAAAAAATCATTAACACTACTTTTTGAGATCTGCAATCTGATCTCTTCCTCAGGTAAAAACTAACCTAATACATAATTACAAACTAGGTTAAATAAACAAATCATACCAAAGCGTTGTGGCACGTCTAAGTCAGGAATCACACAGGATGTTGTGTGTCAACTTCACTAACATGCACTTAATAAAAAAAGTTAAACTTTTAAACAGTTAAACTTATACATGATTTATATCACTGCATTAACTGACCAATATAATAGTGCGTTTTATTTTTCTGTTTATCAAAAGAATGATTTTTAATAATAGTATTTTTTATAACCTGTAATTAATAAAAGTATGTACTGAAAGATGTAGTAAGCGAGGAAATTTTTTGTTAGGTGTATTTTAGTTTGTTGCAATCAAACTCATACTAATCTGTTTATTAACTGAGTTGAAGAAGGTTTGATCGCAAATCAATCAATTCACTACTTAGATTGACTGGAAGAAACTCGAATCGCCGAACAATCTATCCCAGATTAGAAAATGTCGTAATCAATTATGTCGATACAGTAATCTGCATTTGCATGTATTTTGATCCTTGCATATAGTGCGTAACTACTCTGAGTCTGTGAAAAATCAGAAGTTTGCTATCCCCTTTTGTATCTTTGATTGTATTAATTCACAAGAGATAACTCATCCAATGCTATAAATTGAGGGACCGTAAAAGTGAGCGCTTGGACTGCCATCTGTCGAGTGAGAGGTGAAGTATAACAGTAACAAAGTTACGTGGCGCAGCCTAACGTCGGATCTTAGAACTAAAATTATCTCCCGGACCTAAGCGCTCCACGTCCTTATGAATTATATATCTCCCGTGTAACTAACACAATCAAATATTGTATCTACTTTGATATAACTAGTTAACTAGAACATTTTAACTAGGTTTATTTTTTGAACTGATGAACAAAGTAGTATTATCTGCATATTGTATTAATTTACCGAATTTGACAGTTGATTCACAATGATTTATACACGTTAAAAATAAAAAAGGACCTAGTATCGATCCCTGAGGAATGCCATATACCTGTATTACAATCTAAATAATTAGATAACGACCCTGAGATTAACCCATAGACTAAAGAGGTGGGTATAAAGGACTCTTAGTTTCCAAAAGTCAACCTAAGCTTATTGCTCATCCCAAATTCCGTCTACCCTTGTATCTTCAACGAGATCCAAGAGAGTCTCGCCCCCATGCTGACGTCCAATTCACCAGTTTGTGAGATTCCAAATAAGGTTCTCCTAAAATCAAACCTCTCACAATCCAAAATAATATGTTTAGCAATCTCTTCCAGTGATTACATGGTCTACACCTATGGTCATTTATTTTCAGTAGTGAGCCCTAAGGTGTGCAAGTGTTTTGAATTTTGTTGACCGTGTTCAGTAACAAGGAAAAATTACCTGTGTCAGAAGACCTTTGTTGAGCTTCATCATTTATGGACTTACACGTGCTTAGTTATGGTCGAATACTATTTTAAAACTAATATAATATTATATATATATATATATATATATATATATATATAATATATTCTAAATTATAAAACTATTTGGATATGTACAAGGTTATACCAACTGATTTATTAAATAATTTAAACCATCTGTATACAAGATAGCTTAAAAAATTGATATACTAGCTAGTTTAACCCTTAAATATGACAATATATTAAAGTGAGAATAACACACTAGGGTGCAAATAGTATACATAATGATGTATCCATGTGGCTGCACTGGGCTGATATAGGTTAATTTCACTTATTTATTAGTATCAATAAGTTATTAAATTTTAGAAAAACGCCTGTAAATTTCAATATTTTGAATTGTTAACATTATTATTACCATTATATTGTTATTTTTATTCTTATTAAGATGTGAAATAAAAAAAAAAGCCTTCGTATTTCAACGATACATAAGTTTTTAATTGTTTTGCAGATCTACTTTTGTCACATCAAGATCTAGTTCTAAAATAACAATAAAAAATATACATGTACACACTACAACAATACACCATGGATTAGTCGTCCTATCTAGAAAATGTTGTACCTAATCATGTCTTAAGCGTAGTTTTAAACCTAGCACAAGATACAATATTCCTGTTGTGTTCAGGAAAGCCATTAAACAAATGGGGACCGACATACCAGAGGTCCTCCATTCGACTTCCAGCCTCACCCTAGGAAAGTAACGCTGTCTGGCGGGTGCTTCGTTCAGAAACCTCCCCAAAGTACAAGAGCCTCTCGCCTAAGTATTGTGGCTCTCCAATCATGAGTGCTTAGTGGATCATGCAGCATGTCAGCAATTTACATACTACTTCCATAGGGAGCATTTACCAGCATCACGAAAATGATCATGAATCCGGCGGTTGAAAATGAATTTGGTTACCGAGTTCTGTAATTTCCGGATACTATCCATGTCGCCACCTGATATGCTGTTCCCGTACTCCTTATCTGTACGTAGATGACTGCCAACTGCATTTAGCGTATGAGTCTGAGAAAATGGCAACTGCCATTAATCAGATAAACACAGACCTTCAAACTGTCTCAACATGGTTAGTGAACAACGCAGACAAATGTTCAGTTGTGCTTAAGATCATTGTTCACTGACCAGGTTGAAGGCCATTGGTGTTTATCTGATTAACGGCAGTTGTCACTTTCTCAGACTCATAGGCCAAATGCAGTTAAGTTGGCAGTCATCTACATACATATGAGGAATACAATTTTTAACACAACTGGGGCAATCATAAGTGTCGAAATTGAACAGTATTGGGCCGAAACAACTGCCTTGAGGTACACCTCGCGTTTTAAAAAGCCGTGGAGGTCTCTCTGCCAACTTTGGTGATCTGCTGTCTTTCTTTGAATAGGAATTTAGGCACCTTTTCGGCCCCTCGACAAAACCGTAATAACTCATCTTGGCCAACAACGTTTCATGGTTAAGCGAGTCAAATGACTGAGAAAGATTAAGCAAAACAAGAGTGCTGTATCTTCCTTTGTCATATGCTTCAAATAAGTTTCTAAAGAAATTGGTGAGGGCCGTGCGTGTACTGTGGGTTCTCCTGAATCCTGACTACAGTGATGGCAGAATTTCTTCAGTATTGTCATGAGTAATTATTTGTTTTATAGCAATATTCTCTACTTTTTCCATCGCTGCATTGAAATTGACCTTAATTGCTAAACACAAATGGGTACACTAACTTTTGGTGGTGGCCCTACTATGCTCTTTCTCATTCTCTTGAATAAATGCCACTTTGTAAGGTTCTATTGACTATATGTTTAATAGCCCCCAATACATATGGACATGCGGTTTTAATCATCTGTATGGACAGTCCATCAATTCTAACTGGTTTTGGCTTTATCTCATTCATGGCTCGTTTCACATCTTCTTCTGTCACAGCAGTAAAAGTAAAACTCTCAGTTGCCTCATTTTTGTTGTGTACCTGAAAGAATCTCTCATTGTAACCATGGCAATACCACTGCTAGCCCCAATTTCAATAAAATAATTGAAAATACAGTAGAACCTCGGTTAACCGAGCCTCGCTTAACCGAGACTCTCCGGGTTAACCGAGGCCGTCCTCGGACGATTTTTTTTATTTAAAAAGCAAAGCAAAAGAAACACGCACAAACTACGTACAGTAATGAGCGTTTGGGTGCTCCATTTAATCGCAATACGCACGCTAGCCTGCAATGCTTAAAACTACTGTACAGTAAATTGTTGGCAACTGTTGTGTTTCCTCGGCCAAATATTTTGCGTAGCTTAGCGCTTATCTTTGCCGAATGCATACGGCACTGTCACCCGACACCACCGCTCGCCAGAGCAGCTGCAGGTGTTGTAACCCGACACCGCTCGCCGCCGGACCAATGCGAACTGTTTCAATGCCGAGACGCGACTGAGCCACTCGCTCTCCCCCCCACCACCCCCGATTCGACTCCGTAGCTTATTGCGCATCTAGTGGGCTGTCCTGGTGTACAGCTTCAGCTCGGATGTGTTCGTGCATCATCGGTCTGCCCGAAGACGCCATTTCGTCTCAGTGGCAGTCCTTTGTTTACTTTTACAAGTCAAGTGTCTATCACTGTTTTTTTATTGTGTGTTTAAGTGCAGTTACAGTAGGTGTAAATGAGTGCTAAACGCAAAACGTGTCGTTGTGTCCCTTAGAGACTAAACTAAATGCGATTCGTCGTCTGGACAATGGTGAGTCAATAAGAACAGTCGCTAAAGACTTGGGTGTTGGTGAGGTTACCGTCGGAGATTGGAGGAGGAAGAGGGCTGAGTTAGAAAAATGGGGTGCTCAGAGCTTAAATTCCAATTGCAATTCAGAGAGAAAAACGTTTAAAAAAGTGTGAGTATGAAAAAACTTCCGAGGCTTTATTCTTATGGTTTTCGGAAATGAGAGCAAGGGGAAGTCCAATAAGTGGGCCTATTTTGCAGGCAAAAAGCGCTAGATTTCCATAAATCTTTTGGCGATGGCGATGAACCTTTTACCGCTAGTTCCGGGTGGTTAATGCGATGAGAAGAACCGTTATGGAGTGCGGCAACTTAATATATCTGGGGAAAAACTTTCAGGTAATGAAACTGATGTGACAGTTTTTTGAAGAAAAAATAAGAAAATTGATTTTGAGTGAGGGTCCTTACATCCGATCAAATATTCAACTGTGATGAGACAGGCCTTAACTTCAGAATGTTGCCCTCAAAAACTTTAGCCAGTCAGCAGGAAACATCAGCTCCTGGGTATAAGAAATCTAAAGATCGAGTTACAGTTTTAGGATGTGCCAATGCTGCAGGAAGTTTGAAACTCAAACCAGTTGTAATAGGCAAGTATAAAAAGCCACGTGCTTTTAAAAATACTAATGTGGACACATTTCCCAGCACATACACAAACCAGAAAAACGCATGGATGGACTCGCGGATTTTCAAACAATGGTTTTTTGAGGAATTCGTTCCAGTCGTTGAAGCTTTCTTGGAGAACAAAAAACTCCCTCGCAAGGCCCCTTCTTATTCTTGACAACGCTTCGTCCCATCCAGATGCTGATGAGCTAGTCAGCGATGGCATTAGAGCCTTATTTTTGCCTCCAAACGTTACTGCCCTCATCCAGCCTCTAGAACCAGGGAGTTCTAGAAACTTTTAAGCGAAACTACAAAAAGAGGCTGCTTAGAAATCTACTGGAGAAGCTAGAGGACGGGCTGGGTGTCACTGATGCTCTCAAGTTAATCACAATGAAAGATGTTGTCTACTGGGTGTCAGAAGCTTGGGATAACGTTAGGGAGGACACTATAAGAAGGTCATGGCGCAAACTTTTTCGGAATTGAAAAAGGCAAGCCGCCAAGAGACAGCTGCTCCTGAAAACCAGCCAAGAGCATGTCCTCCTGAAAATGAAGAGCTTTGTGAATCTTTGTAACCACCTTCCAGTGGCTGAGCCCATCAGTGCAGAGGACATCAGTGAATGGATCAATGGAGATGAGGATCAGGCCCTAACTGATGACGTGATTATCCAATGCTCAACCAACCAGAAGATGATGACAAGTAAGTTTTTGATTTTTTATTTATGCAAAATTTTAACATAAAAACATAATCCAACATCAATATTTTTAACACAACTACAGTATATTTTGTTACACTTTAGTTTAAATGTTGCCCATTCATCAATCCAAAACTAATTTCATACCAATTCCAACTGCTGCCTTTTGATTGCGTTACGGTTACGTAAAACAAAAGTTTTTTTTACAGCGATGAACCTGATGGGGCGACTGAGAAAATATCACATACAGAAGGTCTAAGAACGATCGAGGGAGCACTGGCATACATTGAACAACAAGAAACCGCAACAACAAACGAATTTAGTTTGGCTGCGACGCTGGCGCAACAGGGCGGCTAGCCTAAGATCCTCTAATCTAAGTCAAAAAACAATAACTGATTTCTTTGGGAAAAAAGATTAGCTTACTTTGTTTATTTTTGTACAATGTACAGTAAATTAATTTTCATTTCTTTGATTTAATTTTGTAAACAGGAATACTGTACTGTAACTAAACTTCTGTACATTGTGTAGCCTATATCATACGTATTCAGTTGTGCAATAAATTGAGTGTTATATTAAAACAGTGTTTTAGTATTGTGAGTGTTACCGTTTCCTCTCACGTTTTTATTGCGTACTAATAACATTTCTTGTACTAATAAACTAAACAACAGTTCAGTTAATAACTTTTGTTCATGTTTTTAGTATATCTTGAGCTATTTTTAGCCCCGGTAACGATTTTTAGGTTACGTTCCGTGTTATCCGAGGTTCGCCGTATCCGAGGTACCCTCGGTCCCAATTACCTCGGTTAACCGAGGTTCTACTGTATTGTCAATTATTAATTCACAAGGCAGGTTTGCACTAAATGCTTTGCCAATAATGTTAATTTTCCTAAACAGTTCCAGAATTCTTTAGGAGATTCAACATTGCTGAAATTCTTTGAGATGTAGGTTTCCTTCGCATTTTGTATCACAATACCTAATCTGTTTCTAATTTACTTTGTAATTTCGCCAGTGTGGTGTATTTGGTTCTCCAAAACCTATTTCGAAATTTATTTTTCTTTTGAGTGAGTCTGGTGATTTCTTGGTTCCTGCAGAGGGCTTCTTTTGGGTAACATTTTTGAAGGCAACGGGCGCATATTTATCATAGATATTCTTAATATTAGTGGTAATAAATCTCTCAATTTCATCAACAGTTCCTGCTTGAGTGGCCTCATCCCAGTTTATCTCTGACATCATTACACTACCTGACTTGGGTCAACTTGGAGAAATCCCGATAGCTTATAAGCTTTGAACTGGGAGACTCTTTGTTACAAACAATTTCCTAGTAAACAAGCTTGTGGTCAGTAACTTTTACACCTATACAATTAATAATCTATAACCTCGTCCTCTTGACCTTGACACTTGACAACTGTACGGTGGTCTAACGAAGTGGCCGAGGTTTCTGTAACTCCTGTTGGTTAATTAACAATGTGAACAGCACTAGATCCCTTCAAGAGTCGGCGTAAGTTCTTTGCATCTCAATCTGTATTCTACATAATGTTTGTATGTCTATCCCTCAATTATATTACTGAACTGGCTTCCATCGCTAAATCAACAAACAAGGAATAAAACAAATCCTCTAGACGATGTACCTAATGCAGGGAAGCCTATATACCATATAAAGCCAAGCCTTACTCCCTTTACCCTCAGGAAAACGGAAACATGTTTAATACCAGGGTCAGTATTTCCTGACAGGGAATATTGCTGATAAGTCAACCCACCCTTCTTTTAGGTACAACGCAACTCCTCCCTCACCACCTGTAGTTTCTTCATCTTCTCGCTTGACCTGATGGTCACATCGAATCAATATAGTCTGAGGGTGGATCCAGATGAAGCTAGCTAGGTCTACTCCAAATACGATGAACCCAAAGTCAGCCTGTAACGAACTTATCTCGTTGAAACCGGCGTTTAACGACCTCATGATCTCATGTTTAAGTGACCGACTCTGAGATCACGATATTTCTCCCCTCCTGGATAGTTTCCACAAAGTTGAGGGTTGCCCGTGCGATGCCGCCACGGTCAGAGCAACTGTCCGCCACACTTTTCGTCGCAGGATCACGGCCAGAAGAGGGAACGAGTGCGGCTGGCACTGCCTCCAGAGATCGCAGAGCTTCGGAGATTGTATCCACAAATGGCGCACCCAGACGAACAACACTTCTCCGGTTGAAGTGAACTCCGTCCCGGGCAATGTTTCTCCTGCTAAAATGAGTGTGCTTCCACAAAGGTCACATCAAGGTTAATGTCATGTGAGCTTCATCTCCAGCATCTTGCCGAATAAGTACAATGTCAAGGAAAAATATGATTTGGAGGCATCTAGCAGGTCCACCATGCCACGAAGGGCTTCCCGTTTTTCGTGGCCTCCATTATAAACGGGATTTCCTCTGTACCGCTTTCTTAAAATTGTTAGCAGTCATCTCAATTCAGCAAGCAGGTCATCGGTGCTGAGTCCCGCCTCAGCTTCGGTCTGGTCTCCATCTGTCTCAAGTCAGCACGTAACCACTTCACATCGGCCTCTAGCGTCTCGATTGTTGTCAGAATGCCAAGACGCTCCTTAGTCAGTACAACACTCTTGGCTCTCAGCAACCAGTCTGCCGGCGCAACATCGCTGCAGGAAGCCTCGCGTAGACGTGCGCTCTCCGTCCGACACTGTGCCAGCTGAGTGTTCACTATCGTACTGATCCTCCAGCTGACAGTACTCCAGAGTCTTTGCATTGGATCTATAGACAAGGTTGGCGCAACGATTTTCAGCTGACATGAGGTTATCATTAAGGGATTCGACCTCCTGCTTAAGATGACTGTTATCCTTACAGAGTCCGTTCAGTGTCCCCCTCAAGAAGGGAACGTGTGAACGGGTTGCGAGATGGCAAACTCGCCAAAATTAGCAACAGCTTTCAGTTCATTATAGATTTTGGCTGCCAGCTCTATTACATTTCGGTTTATAGAAACAAACCGTCCAGGACATTTAAAAATTCACAAAACTAATAAGAGCTATTATTTTGTCAATTTGGTAAAATCCTAAACTACCAACTAACAATTCCCAATGGCGCAGTGTATCGGGTACAACGGTCATCGCAAGATAACCAGATCAAGAAACGTCGAGCGTGGCTGCTGCTAGGATGGGTGACTGTAGAGCGATCCTGTCTTTGCAAGCAGCTCGCCTGCCCGGCCGTTGGGGGTGGTTCGGAAGCCGTTGGTCTCCAGGTTAAGTGTTGGAGAGGGCTTCCAACCACTAACTTCGCGTGGTGAAATAAGACATCTTTACTTTACTTTACTAACCTAATTTAACAATCACTACAAAGAGAAGTAATCTTAAATTATTTCAAGCAATCAAGACTGAATGAAGGGAACTAAAAGTATTGCATCAGGTAAGTAAATAAGTTCTAATTAATACACAAACACAAATAAGTAATAAATACATAAATTATGAATAAATGAATTACTGTATATGAATGTACTAATAAAAACACATGAAAAATAATGTTATTGAAGCAATATTTGAAATATATGATTCTCAACCGAGCATCAAAGTTCTTGAAGCAAGTTTGTAGGATTTTACTGAATCTATGAAACACGCCAATTTATCAATATTAAATTCTGGTTTAGTGTTAGGAAAGTCGAGAATCATCTATTAATGCGGTCGGTCTCATCAATCAGACCTCTGTAAGATTAATGATAGCAATCATTATAGTCATTACACATTCCACACTCATAATTAAAATTAGCTATAAACTCCTTTAAAGGAATACATATAAAGTTTAGATTGAGCGATACTTTTATCGTAACTCGACCACTTCCTTTGACCTGCGTTCGGGATGAAATTAATCCAATTTATTGTCGGAAAGAGGTCTAAACCCGGTGAGGAAGGAAGATCATTAATTTACAGAGTCAACTCCATTCATCAGAGTTAGACACGCAATGACATCGCAGTGAATAAAAACCTTGCACCAGAAACCGGACCGACTTTCACACATTTCTGGCGGAGTCGAGCGTCCAAGCCAGATCAGAAACGCCGCTGACCTGCGGCCGCAAACTAAACCCGTTTATAGCGTTTTAATTGGGACCCCATAAGTAACGTTTTGATAGGCCATAAAATACAACATGGCTCTGTTCAACAATGGGGACACGGACTTAGGGTTCCAGTTTAGTATAGGTGTGTGTGTGTGTTTGTTTTCATGCATAAACAAGGACACTGCCGCCCCGATCGGGTCCCCAATCGCTTTATCACACCTTTCTCATTGTTTACTGCCCACGCGTTTCGGAATTAAGCGATAAACCAAAAAGGGCCTTAATTATAGTGTTTTATAGGCGGAACTGACACGCGAGATCTGGAGGCCAATGGGCAGTATTGTACGTACTACAGCACCCGTAATGTTCCTTTCACATTGAGGTTTGTAGATTATAAAGTTACGGGTATGTATTGGAAATTGTGATCTTTCAAATACATTGGCGATTAAACAGATAGAAGACCAATAAATTATTAGTGTTTATGCAGTTTGAGCAGGTTTTTTGTAAAAAATAAATGAATAGGAAATCAAATAACCTTATTCCCCATTAAACTGTTTAAAGTTAACTTTTTCCAATGTAAGCAGACAGTTACAAACTCTTCAATTATTACCAGAACCTCCAAATGTTGGTAAACTAGGAACTGACAAACTTCAGCGGTGATTTAATTGGCTGAGCGTTAGCGAAGCTTAAGATTCAAGGACCTCGAAATATTTTACTTCCGCATCTCTGTCTGTATATCCGCATGATATCTCGGAAACGAATTTATCTGTAGGCTTGACATTTAGCATGAAACACCATTTCAACATCGAGTTTCATGCATGTCCCACATGGGATTAGGCTGGGAGTTAACTCAGCCTATAGCTCAGGCAGGGAATATGGGAATACATAAATTTGTGCACTGGCTCAATTCCTCTTTTGTATCGCAGGGAATGCAAAATTTTCTTTTCAGTATGATGGTCTGTCTGACTATTCGCTGGACATCTCAAGAATGGAATGTGATATTTTGAAATTGTGTACGGAAGCAAATTATGCAACACTTCCGCTGAAAAGGCTTAGGAGAAATTGGATTTGCTCAAAGCACTTTAAGACGTGAACATCCGGGGAGTTGGCTGATGCCAGCGGGTCTCATGCAGAACAGAATCTAGCTCACAACCTAGAGCAGGTCAAGTCAAGGACGCCATCCACCACCGCCATGTGTTCTAGAACATTTTGTCCGGTCGATTGTAAAGCTTTACGCAACGGAATGGACGCCAGCAATGTGCGGAGAAAGTCTGTTCCACATTCCCGTGTCGAGCCGTAAATACAAGTATGGGTCCTGAGGTCGCACGGTGACCTGGGCCGCGAACTTGACACCTCCTAGACACCGAGCTGGGAACTGTAACTGGCTTACTGGCCTGCGGTCACTTGGTCTTGGGTCAGCGCGGCGCGGCGGATATGGAACTTGGGGACGGTGCGCCTGAATTAGCACCCCCTGGACATAGCACCCCCTCGCTACTGACGTCATTTTGACGTCCATCGAAAGGGGGTGCTAAATCAGCGCAGTGACCGCGTCCAGGCCCTGAATAAGCACCCCCTTCGAATACGGGGGTCCTAATTCAGCGCCTTGGACCGTGTTCATGTGCTGATTTAGCACCCCCTTCGATAGGGGGGTCCTAATTCAGCGCCTTGACCGTGCTCATGTGCTTGATTTTAGCACCCCCTTGAATCTGGGGGCTGCTAAATCAGCGCCGTATTGATGAGATGAATAATTACCCCAACGGAATAGAATAATAAACGTTTAACCATATTGCGATTTATTTTTCAATAAAATAAAATAATTTATATATATATATATATATATATATATATATATAAATAATTTAAATATATTGCAATGAGTATATTTACTGCATTGCTGTGGTTTACTTAATATGTCAAAAACAAACAGTTTCATTACCAATTGTAAAAAATACTATGCATCAAATATACTTACGTAAAAAAACTAGGTTCTAGGCATTCAAATACAGGTTTATTTCATAGTAAAATTAATTTGAAATCATGGCACGAACAAACGCAGAGGAACTGATATTGCGTAAATCCGGCATGTGTAATAAATATAAATGGTCAGAGATTATATCAACCTATTAACCACTTTAAAAACAATTATTTATTTATTTTAATTTTTCGAATACCAATCAAAAGCGGGAAAATTTAGAACCGTTAATTTGTAATTTTGCGACGGCTAAGAGCCAATTATTTTTAAGGACGCATCATAAACTAAATTATACTATTTAAACTGAATAGTATAATTTCAAACACACTTGACAAACAATTCAAATATTATTTTATATCTACAGGAATCAATATCATTTAGTTATATCCATATCAGTTAGTTCAACTATAATTTTTTTTAAAGCGTTGAGAAAAATGTTAAAACCCGTAGCAATAAATATATTACCGTATTTTCAAAAGCGTTATTGCTTACGTCAAAACATACATTTATATACTGAGTATTATGGATCTACATTGCTTAATTTCCCCTCTGTCGGTTAGTGTACGCTTTTTTGTTGTTGTTAAAAATGGAATATCTTGGAAAATCTAAAAGGAAAAACCTAATAAATTTAATCCTACCAAGTCTTGGTCAAAATTTTATGGCGGCTAAAAATATATTATGATGTTATCTTTTATACTTTCTAAATAGTGGCTATAAAAATATTTTACCCTTTTACCTTTCACCTTCTAAAATATGCAATTATTATTCTAAAATATTTGCAAGAAAATGAATTTTAGAGGGTTCTATCACAAATATAATGACCAAATATATAAAATATCATATGCACAGATTTACTTTAACAAAACACTGTCGACATTGAGGTTCTCAACGAGTAGGTCACAATACGAAAATCGAATAAACGGCAGCTCCCTCCAGAATATCTTATATGCCAATTGTGCTCACATCTTAGTCCCTTCATTTAAAGTACAGGAAATACATTAATATATGTTGTCAAGCAACTTTTTTTTCAATAAAAATTAAAAAAACTACTAGAGATATTGCAAATTTATCAACAAATGAACGCCTTTATGAACAATGAAGGACAAAAACAAACGTCTAATTAACAATAATAAACTGTTGTATTTATCATAAAGCCTTAAATTTTATTCACAATATACGTTAAAAATTTAAATAAAGTGACTAGGTTATCTGTTATATATAAAGAATAATAAACAACAAGAAAATTCATACAGTAATATTCAGACAAAAATGCTGTTTTAGATGACAAATCAAAGGTATGCGGTTTTATTGGAAATACATAACTGATTGTCGCTTGACTAAATTTTTGTAAATAAAAATATGTCCTAAAACGACAGATATTTAAATAAATTCATTAAACATCAAATATATGATTCTATTCTATCCTTAGATAGGCCTGAAAACATGTATTTAAATTGTTTTGCAAAATAAATGACAAAAATAAAAAATAGGGATAAGATACTCTAAAGCTGATGTTAATTTATTTTCACGGACCATGTTTTTTTTACAGTAAAGATGCGCTTAATGAGTTTATTTTTCAGTTTGAATTAGATTTACTTTTAGTTTGAAATAGTATTTGAGTAATTAGATTTGTGATACAATCCACGATCAGATTTATTTTTGTATACTGCTAGATTTTAAGACATTCAAAGTTAATCAGATTTAATGGCCTCTATTTCGAAAGTATTAATGAATATTTTTTATACCTGGCCTTATTACCACAAATATTTTATCCAAATTATGTAGGATTTGTTTATTCGTTTTAAGATATTAGAGCGAATTTGTCTATAAAAAAACACATACAGACTGAAGGATAGGAATAACTAAGTACCAAAGGTCTATTTCCATATTCTGAAATGCGTTTGCCATGACCTGAGCAGTTGCGTTATATAGACATGTCTTAAGAATTACAGGACACTCTGTATATAAAAGTATTAAACAGAGTGTTCCACAACCTCTACCAATATTTTCAGACATTACTCATGGAACCAATGGCAAAAACAATCATATTCACCTTTCTAAAACTCATAGTTTACTAAAATAAACCACAATTTTGTTTTGTTTTGTCTTTTTTTACTTTACTATTTATATTTCATGGATTGTTTAGGTTAAAATTTTGTATATACCTTTATAACCTTAATGTAATAGAATTACATAAAAAATTTTAATTTCTTAGAAGCTTTGTTTTCAAAATAGTGATTTCTAAAAAATCTTTAAGCGTAAATTATCTTAAAAGCGATATATGGTAAAAAAGGTTACACAATTTAATTAAAAATCCAACGATACGAAGTTTTAAAATTGGTTGTGAAATAAGGGAGATAGTTTGTTTCCAATTACTGTTTTTTAAACCAATTACCAAACAATATCCGGCTTTTATTATCTGACAGCACTGAATGTGGGCTGCAACAATCAGCTGTTTTGATTTTAGCTGCTCTAATCAGGTGATTTTAACATTATATTGCTGAACTGTGGTCATAATATTCTTAATTATTTCTGAATATAAGTTTTCTTTTGATTACGACATAAAATAAACACTCTATACATGTTGATTACCTAGACCAAAAATTAAAAAAATGTCTTTATAATTTCTATTTAAATATTTTTGTTTTTTAAATGGAAGACCTCAGACCTACTTCTGGCTTGTAAATTTATACGGAGTTTGTAGATATGCTATTGATTACGGTGGTAAACGTATATCTTAAATGCACCAGTAAAGATTGCTATTTGTTGCAATTGTTAAGTTTGCTTTAACCGAGGTTTGAAGATTTTGTTCTCCCCCGAAAATAAAACATTAAAAAACATAAAAGATTACTGTATACAAAATGAAATATTATGTAAATATGTATACTATTCTTTTATTATTAATGAAGTAATATTTATGCTTCTATACATCTGTTGACTACCTAGTATTACAAATCAGTTATAAAAATTACAACGAATTGAAAATTAGAGTGTAACAACATTCATTAGGCTTTCCGATATAAATACCCTTAAAATAAAAGTACAGATAATGTTGCAGTGTAATTTTAAAATTTTACCTTTTTATAGACGCTTTATTAAAGAGTTCACTGAGATTTTCACTCTTCATTTTACAATATTGTAAGAAATGTTCATCCTTAAGTTAGACAGTTCCAGATACATGGGGTTAGAAGTGCACGTGTGACTAATGTAACACACAATAGTTAAAGATTCTTTAACTGCATACAAAAAAGGCGATTATTTTAAGTTTTTGTCCATACATCATTACCGTGTTTCTAGTTTATCTTTTCTCTTTACTCGTGTAAAAGTGTTCGTTTACCTAGAGAGTATAACATGACATGCACACCTTGGCCTGTACACTCAAACATTGTTTGATTTCTTCTTATATGTTTTTACGAAATTTCATCAAACAAATTCACTATACATAATAAGTTATGTATTAATATAGGAATAACAACTGAGAATAACATCGATATTGTTACTCGACCACTCGATACGGCCACATCAGTTCTGAAACAGTAGGGTCGGTAGTGCACGGACGGGTTTCCGTCAAACTTCGTCAAAATTATGGACATACAAGTCCTACAATCGATATTTGCAGGTTGATTTTACTCTGTATATTTCATATTTGGTAGACGGCCGATATATAAACGAGCAACGATGTTAAGGCACAAATAAGGAGTTTCAAGTTTTTTATATGTTTACTAGCTGATACCCCTCCCCTTCGTACGGAATTTTTGTAGAATAACTGGTTACGCCATACATCTCCTTCATGTCTTTAAAAAATGGCATACTTACTGATGAAATAAATTATGGTCATTGGAAAATATTCCAATTTTAATTTCAATGCGACATTCCATGATTTTTTGAACTGATGTTCTAAAGTAATTACAAATCACGATCCCTCCTTTCCTATAGTACTGTAGGTAATAAAAGACTTATGATCCACATTTGAAAATAGGGTTACTCATAAAGGAGGTACAAAAACATATATGTGAGAAATATTTTTACATGTAATAGTTTATATCACTTAATATGAAAGTCCCAATATGAATTCGATTATTCATTCTCGTAATATGACACTAATTATCATCGATACCGTTAGAAAAAGTAATATAATCGAGGGTATAATCCTTTATCAGAGGGATATATCGGCTAGAGGTAAGATGGACAGAAGTCGACCAAACATTCTTTTTACATTAACTAGTTAGGAAGAAACCTTTGCGGATTAATATACTTCATCCTTAGCTACCAATGCCTCATCCATAAATTTTTTATCACAGTGTTAAGTTCATAAAAACTAATAATGTATATTCAATTTGTAGCCTCATGTGAAATATACACCTTCTTCCGACTCATCCAGAAGGGATATTGTGTATTTGATGTTTCTATATATTCCTTTAATTATGAAAAATAGTTTAGGCATGATTCTATAGGGGATATTTACACGTAAGCAACTAGTAATACTTATGGGCGTAACCTTGAGATATTTTTGTGAATGAATACCATTCTACGGATTTTTGTGTAGTGTTAAGTCTATGTAGCTGTTCCATTGTGCAGATGATTCACAGTACGCCTAATAGTGCATAAGATAAAAAATTATAATCTAGTTTCTTACTGCAGATGGTTACGAGTAATTATTTAAGGGCGGGTACTGAAAAAATTATTTCTGTAATAAATGACAAGTCAAAAACTGTAATTATCATGCTTCATCTGTTTCATTCCAGTAAAATGTAATTAATGTAATGAAATTTAATTAAAATTACATATGAAACAAAAAATGCCACAAAGAAAAGTTTTATACTGTGTGACAGTGAACTATTTTTGCCTAAAATACGAGCCTAAATTGTTTACAAAATTTGTATTAGTTTTTTTTTAATTTGAGTTAATTAAACTAAAAAAAATAAGATTCCATTTCCATGAAGCTATTTAAATGAAATATATAGTTTAATTATGGACTCATATACAAATTACATAGTTTTAATTATATCTATAAACATGTTTCATTGAGTTTTCACGATTGGATTAAGCTTGAACTGTTAATGCCTCAGTGAATACCCTTAACTAGACTATGAGTAGATCTTCCATTTGGTATGGACGCCCAGTACTCAATACCTGTACAATAAAAATGACACAGCATAGATACTAGAGTAATTGTGTATAAAAACCATAATTATATTTTTACCTTCCATAATATTCCAAAAATCGACTCAAAAATAGCTTTTACTTTCACAAAAATGTATAACTGTATATACAGCTGTAAAATATCTTATATTCGAGAGGAAAACAAATGATGGTAATTTTTATAGTATTCTTATAGTTGATATGAAAGAATTTAACATACAATAATACAAATCTTATATCTCAAAAGAATGAATCTATACATCTAAATTAGGACAGTTAATTAAAATTAAAACAAGGGCCAGCATTTATCATTAGTTTAAATTTGTCTCTAATTACTGTCTACTCGTAATTAAAAAACGTAAAGGAAAAGAGCCTACATGGGCTTTAATGATCTGTGCGTAGAGAATTTTGTGTTTTATTAAATATATATTTAGCAGTGCGTTAAATTTAATTTACAAACGTATTAAACTGAAATTAATAAAACTGAAATAGAATAAATGAAGGATATGATTTAATTAAATTATTTTAATAGGTGATTTTAGAAAAAAATAAGGAAGCAAAGTCACGAGTGAAAATCTATATTAAAGAAATGCGAATGTTTGTTTGTATGTTCCGTTATAACTCTGGAACCAATGCACGAAACATCGTGAAATTTTGTACAGTGATTCTACACGTTCCTGGAAGTAACATAGGCATAACTTTTAATGGTTTTTAGAATTATGATTTGGTCCGATTTAAATAGTTTATTTAATTAATTTTTTTATTTATGAATTGTTTTTTGTTGTTAGAGTGTTTTATATTGGATCCAGCAGATTGCGCTACGACACAATAATACAAAGTGAACTGATACTTTCTCCCGTTAAACACTTTCAGCTGAAGTTCATCAAAGACACAGAAATATTTGTTTACATTAAACATTTTTTGAAAATAATTCTTGTAAAATGCTTGATCAGTAGTATAAGTATAGTATAGTATAGATCGCATAGAAGAAGTTTTTGCCTAATTTTAAATTTAAATTGCACCAATGATCCAATAAACTATCTAATGCAATGAAAATACTATTAAACGCAGTTTTAAAAACCACCTCTACGTACAAAGCCGTGAGTTTTTGCACGTAGGGTAATCGAATTCGGTTAGATCGAAGGTAAATGAAAAGAGCTGATAACAGCACGCTTTATGATCGACAAATTGGTTTTCGTTGATTACATTTTTCTTGATCGGGGCACAAGGCACAAACTCCACAATAATACGGTATATATCTTAGACAGAAATTAATTTAACAGACCGAATTTGATTCTTTATAACCAAAATTAGTTCATCGAGATTCACATCCATATAAATTAATTGTACTGAATAACTGATCAACACCTAGCAAAACCACGAAAGAGAGATGAAGGAAATATGGTACATACCTTCATAATGCGCCCAAGAGGCTCACGAAGGAACGACTAATCAATTATATTAGGAGTGTTCAAAATGTGATAGAATAAGAATACGTGAATATAGTGTACTGTTTTTCAACAGGAAACTGCGGGCAACTGCTAGTTATTACACAAATATGGCAATGAGTGTGAGAGGGAGGAGTACTAAGGTCTATTAGCCTTGTTAGTCGGAGCATTATTATGTAATATTACAAGTCTATGGTAAATTTTGAAGAGAAAGTAGCCATATTTTATTATTATATTATTTAATCGTTTTTTCGAAAATTGCAAAACAATCGAAGATAGTAGCTTATAAGTGGCAGCGTCACAAAAATCCAGATAACAACTAGTATATTTATGATTAAATTGAATATGTAAAAGATAAATATCCTTTTTGCTGGTTAAATGCTAGGGGGTTGCTAATTCAGTGGACTGAGCCATGTCCATGCGCTGAATAAGCACCCCCTTGGAGGGTGTTTAATTCAGGGCCTCGACCATGTTCATGCGCTGATTTAGCACCCCCTTGTAGTCGGGGGTGCTAAATTCAGTGCCTGGTCCTTGTCCGTGCGCTGAAATTAGCACCCCCCTGCCGTGACGTCAGAGCCCGAGGGGTGCTTATTCCAGGGGGTGCTAAAGCAGCGTCCCCTTGGGGACTATACACGGGAAGACTGACATCCCATCATCGTGCAACCAGCGCTCCAAGCGTCGAATCTGTCAAACTAGAGAGCACCGCTTAAAACAAATCAGTGACTCCTCCTTAAGTACACGTCCTCCGCAGGGATCTATCCTTGGTCCAATTCTCTTTATAACATTTCTCGACCTCTCCAAAGCATTTGACTGTCTGCGTCAAGAAATACTTGCACAAGTAGAAAGGAGTGGTGTACGAGGTCTGCCTCTAAAATGGATCATATCTTAGTGACCGAGAGCTTTAATTCCTCAAAATCAAAGATCGCCCATACAGTCCCGCAGGGATCTATCCTTGGGCCAGTTCTCTTTTTGATATACGTAAATGATCTGAACCAATCAATCCAGAATGGAAAGGTGGTTCAGTACGCGGATGATACGACTTTCTGCGTCAAGTCAGGAACGGTTCAGGACGTGGAAACAATCACTGAACTGAATTCCCGCATTCAAGTTTTCTCTGAAATAAACCTGAAAACAAACGAATCAAATTTCATAAAATCTGGTTTTGTTTCAAGATTCTGAAACAAAACCTTCAGTTTTTGTGGATGATGTTCCACTCCAGGAAACACAATCCACAACATTCCTTGGAATGTACTTAGATCGGGGTCTGACTTGGGATAATCACGTCGACCACGCATGTGCAAAAATTTTTGCGGGTATTTTTGCTCTTCGCAGCTTGGCACAGTACTGCTCCATCGGAGTATTCAAAACGGCTTATTTTGGCCAAATCTACCCTCATCTAGGATATGGAATTAAACTCTGGGGCAGCTGTGCAAAACACAAGTTGGAACGGGTCTTCAGACTCCAAAAAAGAGCCATGAGAGAGATTTTGGGTTTGAGAGCCGGAGAGTCGTACTATAAACAGTTTTGTTCTGTTACTTTTCTATCATTACTTTTTATTCTGATGTTTTGACTTACACAGAAAACCTTTGTGTTATATTGTGTGAATAAATTATTCTTATTATTGTGGGTGACATAACCTCAATAAGCAAGGACGTGATTTATTTTTGGACCATGTAAATTTTATCTAAATGTACACCTTATATTATTAATTCACTAGACCTACATAAACCCAGGTTTGGCTAACATCCCGGATTGAAATAAAAGTACAAATCCATGTTAAAATAAAATATGCCCAGATTGAGCAATTAGAGATTATTATTGAAACATTTCGGACAGTTTACGCCTGATGGCTTGTATGTTGGGATGAGTATCCGCTTTACTGTTTCTGTGCCGGCAGGGCCGGCGCAACTGGGGGTGCAAACCTAATTTGGGGGGAGCACGCAGATAAGGAGGGCGGAAAATGAAAAGGGGAATTTGATAAGTAAAATAATTTAATACCTGTATTTTATTTTTCTTTAATAAAACGCTCACAGTTATCAGTTTAGTAGTGCCTACGAAATAAATCATCTCTATGATTACTTTTTACTATGTCATGGTAATTTTATAACCTGAATTGCTTGGCCTCTTGTGGAGATCACCGAGGCGATATGCAATTTCGTGTGTCGGCAATGTAGGTATGTGGAGTTATACGATGAAGTGGAGTTATACGATGAAGTGGAGTTATACGATGAAGTGGAGTTATACGACGAAGTGGTGTGCAGTCCATCCGCCCCCCGCCCCCCCGCCCACCGCTACATCCTTGGCTTCATCCCACGTCACATGATGATTTTCATACTAGTCTGATCGCCGCGTCATGTCTTTAATTGCGTTACTCTTCTGTTTGCCTTGTTGTGAGATTTTACACCTGAAGAAGGGGACAGATATCACATTTCGAAACGTCGTGTTTCACTATTGTGACGCGTAACGATGGCATACATCCGAAAACCTGTTATCCTTCAAACCGTCCCATCGTCAATAAAAAAACTTTAAACAAAGAATAAATATACTGTGAAATACAGGAAATGTAAACCTATAATAAGCGTGATCTACAGTTTTGTCTGGAAGTGTGTGTAATGTGACACGCTTCGCTCTTACCCCAGCTTTCCCAAGTAGCCTAGGTGGAATTATGAAATGGTTACGTAACCAGACCTTGTGCCTCACGCACTAAATTGTGTACGGTACATTTTAAATCGCACGCTTACCGTATCCAAGTCGTGAGCAAAGCCCGCGTTGTAATGGATTTTAGTGTGTAATTCCTCACAGAACGTGGTGACCTGTGAGAGTTGGGATTTATGTAGAGACTTTCATTTCAAATAATACTGAGTAATACTGTAATACAAACCAAAATAATGCGAATGCTGATTTTCGCTCCATTTCACCTTCCTCTTAGTGCAGCGTCTGGAATCTGGCACTGTCACAGACTTGACTCCTGGAATTTGGAGTCCACGGCCGTCTGAAGACGCCGGCAATGAAGACGTTGAAAACACTACCAAGGAGGGTATATGTGGTTTAAAAGGACCATCAAGTTGTGTTTGAATTTTTGTGGTACGACGTATTTCGTTGTTAAATTGCCAAGATTATTGCAGAAATTTTTGGTTACAGGTTTTCGTCCCTAATATTTAATTTAACACGTATCATAAATAGGTTTTTGACACCTGAGGAAGAGGGCAGATTTCATCCTCGAAACGTCGTGTTTTATTTCTACAGTATAACACACAATGGTGGCAAATCTCCGCGATCCGGTTACCCTTTGAAGTCATCCATCGTCAATAACAAACCACAAACAAATTTAAAACTTACCTGCATATTGATAACGAGAGTATAACATTAGACCCCATACAATTTACTCAATTTCTCGTTTTTTTGTTTTGTTTTTATTACTAGTTTTCGATAAACAAGGAATATTTTATTTTAACATTTATTTTGAAATATGTACAATTTATTATCTGATTAAAATAATTGGTTCATTAAATCTGGCAATTGTGAAAACTATGATGATGACACCACGATTTGGATTTGCCACTCTTATATCGCCAAGGAGACACACATTTGAACTCTATATTTAGAGATTACGGTGGCAATGTATTATTAGTTATTAGTAAATATGTGTTATTTATAATAGATTAATGACACTACATTACGATGACTGAATATCTTATCTCAAAATTCAATGCCAATTCGTGCACATTCTTTTAATTTGTGCCCCGACGTACAAGTAAAGTATAATAAGTTAGAACCAACTAGATTAATATGACAGTATTGCTGTTTTAGTCAAAATAAGCTTAAAATACGCCATAGGAAGAGTTATCTAATTTATTGTGTGAGATTATAAATTAAAATATATACTACACAGTATAAAATTAAATTTATACTAACTAAACTGTTAATTCATACATTGTCTAATAAAATCCACTCCTTCAAATAGCTTTAATTGGTTTTCACTACAATAGGCATATTATTTTAGTAGCCTACGTGGTCACTTTAAATGATAATCCTTAAGGACCAAAAACACTTATAATAACTCTTGCAATACCTCTTGATATAAACGTTCTATTTACTTGAAACTTGGTGCAAGGGTTGCTCTGGGTCCGAGGAAGAACTATTAATTTTGGGGTCGTAAGGTAAAAGTAAAGTTTTAACATTTTGATAATGCTTTCTTAGTAAGCATGATGGGAACGAGAAATCCCAGAATAAACAAATCGGTAAACAAACTTATTACAATGGCATTTTGTCGTTTGACAGAGTAACACATTTAATAAAGTTACTCATAAGAGGGTGACGTATATTAACCCCCCCCCCCCAACAACCCTAAGTGTCAAAAATAAGTATAACAACAATCTAATTTGTTTGAAGTACTGAAGTTAAATGATTTATTTTGAATTAGGCCTGTCAAATTTATTTAACTTTATTTCATATTCCCCGATGATCTTGAATCATATCTATCCCCCTCCTCCCCAATGCCAAGTCCTAGTTACGCCACTGAGACAAACTCATATTTTAATATTTGATTTATACTAAATGGTTTACTCACACATTTTTTATATTTGTTTCATGTAATTATATATTTTTTATATTACAATTATTATATTATGTTTTAGTCGTAGTTGTTGGCTGAGCGTTAGCGTAGTCTATCACTCAAGGGTTAGCAAAATGTCATTTTGTATGTACGCCTGTCTGTCCGCAATATATCTCTAGATGTTGTTTAAGATAATCTTGATGCATAGGCTACCATGGGATTTTGCTGAGCGTTAGCGAAGCCTAACTTTTTACATGTTATCTAAAAGTCGATTTGGGTTGTAGATGTCAGTTGTGCATGAAACTTCACTTATATAGTTAAGATTTATAGTTCGATAATGGTGAATGTCTTCCAATAGGATTTGATTTGGCTGAGCGGTAGAGAAGCCCAGCTCGCCGAAGGATATCTAGAGAACAACAGCTAGGTATAAGATGTTGCATAAAACTTAAGGTCCATCCGCTGTAGTAAAACGAGCTAGAGTTTTTCCCTGTAAGAACAATGAAAAATCTCGTGCAGATTTACACCCGTACTGATTAGTCGTAGGATTATATGACGATTATTCTTATTTTAAAGATATAAATAATACGCACCCAAGCGCTTTTTTCGATTTTTATAGGCTGTTCAGAAAAACTATCAACCTTTGTTGCACTTCATCGTTCAAATATACACTTTATAAAAACCGTAAAGAAGTTCACTACCCGATTCTAGTTACGCTACACGGTCTTTAGCGTAAATTACGTAGTGCAAAAGCGATGAACACCTTCTATCTGGCAAATGGATATTTGGGCAACTAATTTGTGAGTGTTGCAAATCATTTTATTTGGCAAATAACAAGTCTATGCTATGAAAATAACAGTCGTACCTTATTTTGCAATTAGTATTTTTTATTTTTTTTATAACTTGTTGCAGAACACCGATCCGCTCTGGTACGACCTCGCATTCAAAATGAATATAACGTTAATGTAGACGCCTGCCTAGTGGGAGAAGGCAATTTCTACACTCATCTTATCTGTTAGTGCGTTTGTAGAATTGAAGGCAATCCTTTCTGCATTAAATTCGTGGTGCTGCATTTTGTGGTTATAATTTTCGTGGTGGCACTTCGGCTTGCAAGAAGAAGGAATAATAAAAACAACCAATCAAGAAAAGTTATTATTTTGGCTGAGCGTTAGCGAAGTATATTATTGAAGGGGCTGGAAATTGTTAAATTTCTGTTAGTCAGTCCGCAGTTTATCTCAAGCAAGAATTGACCTATAGACTTAAAATTTTTTTAAACTTAATTTCTTTATAAGCAACATCAACTTTGGTTAATGATGCATACCGCTCTATAAGATTTGGCTGAGCGTTAGTGAAAATGTTTACATTGGTCTTATGTGTAACCATGGTGGCAACGAATGAATATCAGTATAAATTTGTAAACAACCTGAGCAGGTACTGACATAATCGTGACATTTTAAAATGTAACAAATTAACACATGTAGCTTAATTATCTGCACAATATCTGAAAACAGATTTGGCTGGAATAATTTCTTTTTTGTAAGACATGGGTGGAAATATTTCTTTCCTGTATGATGGTCTGTCTGTCGATTAATAAGACATCTCGAGAATTACGTGAGCTATAGACTCGATATTTTGCATGTAACCTCATTCAAGTCTGTTACGCGTTCTACCTTGTTTTAAATTACTAATTAATCTTGCGAATATCTTTGGGTTACATTCATTATTAGAAGTATGTTAGGGCAAGTCACAATTAAGAATAATTCGTCTAGGGCACAGTATCATATATCAGTGCAGAGTAATAAAGTAAAGTTATTATAAGCTATGAAAGGCTAATGCATCATTTACTAGTGTGCAACCTCCTATGCCTCAACAAAGCAGGTTGAAATTAATACATACCTTAACGATGAAATAGAAGATTTAAATACAAACGCAGAACAGAATATGGAGAACAAATCAATATCTAACATCAGTTTCATAAATTTAGAGGAAACAAGAAGTAAAGTAAAAAAGGGTTTTAATAAAATATTTAATGAAAACCTTGACAAAGAAATTCATAAACAAAATGAACTATAAAACATAAAATATCGAAACACAATTGGAAAAAGAGTAGTAGAACCAGTCAATACTGAGATATTATTAATGGGATTTGACTAGTCAGACTTAAGTGAGTTTCATTAAGTTTACTGAGTACCCATCTGGGCGTAATGTTGGCGAAATTACGACCCTATCTTTTCAAAACAAAATACCATAAAGTAAGTTATATTCTGAATCGACAGAGTTGTTTTCTAGGTTTTCCTTCATTCGTTTGTGTTTTGCTGTATCTTCTTTTATTGTCAGTAAGGTTGAGGATTACATACTTGAATATATTTTGTAAAACTTGTCGACTTCTTCACCAAGCTGGTCCAATATTACTACATGTGACATATGTCCCTTGTAAACAATCTACGTTTTGGTTTTTGATTTCTTTCTTGAAGCGGGCAGTGTTGTCAAAACCTAAGAGAAGGAACCCTAGCGCAATAGGCAAACTGACATATATGATAGGCTTTGTTTTGGTGGTAACTAAAATGAACTTCTTACTATGTAGATAGCTGTATAAATAGTTTACACCAAAAAATTATCGCCAATACAAGTGTACTGTAGTCAGGGTGACCAGACGTCCGGCTGGGGACGCTGCTTTAGCACCCTCTGGAATAAGCACCCCCTCGGGCTCTGACGTCACGGCAGGGGGTTGATAATTCAGCGCACGGACACGGACCAGGCACTGAATTAGCACCCCCTAGCATTCAACCAGCAAAAAGGATATTTATCTTTTACATGTTCAATTTAATCATAAATATAATAGTTGTCATCTGGATTTTTGTGACGCTGCCACTTATAAGCTACTATCTACGATTGGTTTGCAATTTCCGATAAACGATTAAATAATATAATAATCAAATATGCCTACTTTCTCTTCAAAATTACCATAGACTTAATATTACATAATAATGCTCCGACTAACAAGGCTAATAGACCTTAGCACTCCTCCCTCTCACACGCATTGTCATATTAATTTATTGTGTAATAATTTTCACTCATGACTTATTTTTTTCTAAATATCACCTATTAAAATACTTAATTAAATCATATCCTTCATTTATTCTATTTCAGTTTGTTCTTTCAGTTATTCCGTTTGTAAATTTAATTAACGCACTGCTAAATATATATTTTAAAAAACATAAAATTCTCTACGCACAGATCATTAAAGCCCATGTAGGCTCTTTTTCCCTTTACGTTTTTTAATTACGAGTATACAGTAATTAGAGACAAATTAAAACTTATGATAAATGCTGCTCTTGTTTCAATTTTAATTAGCTGCCTTAATTTAGATGTATGGATTCATTCTTTTAGATATAAGATTTGTATTATTGTATATTAAGTTCCTTCATATCAACTATAAGAATACTATAAAAATACCATTATTTGTTTTCCTCTTGAATATAAGATAGTTACCGATGTATCTACAGTTGTACAATTTTGTGAAAGTAAAAGCTATTTTTGAGTCGTTTTCTGGAATATTACGGAAGGTAAAATGTAATTATGGTTTTTATACACAATTAGTCTAGTATCTATGCTGTGTCATTTTTATTGTACAGGCATTGAGTACTGGGCGTCCATACCAATGGAAGATCTACTCATAGTCTAGTTAAGGGTATTCACTGTGCATTAACAGTTCAAGCTTAATCCAATCGTGAAAACTCAATGAAACATGTTTCTAGATATAATTAAAACTATGTTATTTGTATATGAATCCATAATTAAACTATTTATTTCATTTAATACCCGTAGCTTCACGGAAATGAAGTGTTCTTTTTTAGTTTAATTAACTCAAATTTTAAAACACTAATATAATTTTGTAAACAATTAAGGCTCGTATTTTAGGCAAAATAGTTCACTGTCACACAGTATGGAATTTTTCTTTGCGGTATTTTTGTTTCATATTTAATTTTAATTAAATTTCACAATTAGGTTTTATGAAATGAAACAGATGAAGCATGAAAATTACAGTTTTTGACTTTTCATTTATTACAGAAATAATTTTTCAGTACCTGCACTTAAATAATTACTCGTAAACATCTGCAGTAAGAAACTAGATTATAATTTTTTATCTTATGCACTATTAGGCGTATAGTGAATCATCTGCACAATCGAACAGCTACATAGACTTAACACTACACAAAAATCCGTAGAATGGTACTCACAAAAATATCTCAAGGTTACGCCCATAAGTATTACTATTGCTTACGTGTAAAATATCCTCTATAGAATCATGCCTAACTATTTTTCATGATTAAAGGAATATATAGAAACATCAAATACACAATATCCCTTCCGGCTGAGTCGGAAGAAAGGTATATTTCACATGAGGCTACAACTTGAAGATACATTATTAGTTTATGAACTTAACACTGTGATAAAAAACTTAAGGATGAGGCATTGGTAGCTAAGTAGTGAAGTATATGAAGTATATTATTCCGCAAAGGTTTTTTCCTAACTAGTTAATGTAAAAAAAATGTTTGGTCGACTTCTGTCCATCTTACCTCTAGCAGATATATCCCTCTGGTAAAGGATTATACCCTCGATTATATTACTTTTTCTAACGGTATCGATGATAATTAGTGTCATATTACGAGAATGAATAATAGAATTCATATTGGGACTTTCATATTAAATGATATCATCTATTACATGTAAAATATTCTCACATGTATGTTTTGTTGCTCCTTTTATGAGTAACCCTATTTTCCAATGTGGATCATAAGTATTTTATTACCTACAGTACTATAGGAAAGGAGGGATCGTGATTTGTAATTACTTTAGAACATCAGTTCAAAAAATCATGGAATGTCGCGTTGAAATTAAAATTGGAATATTTTCCAATAACCATAATTTATTTCATCAGTAGTATGCCATTTTTTTAAAGACATGAAGGAGATGTCTATGACGTACCAGTTATTCTACAAAAATTCCGTACGAAGGGGCGGGTATTAACTAGTAAACATATAAAAACTTGAAACTCCTTATTTTTGCCTTAACATCGTTGCTTGTTATATATCGGCCGTCTACCAAATATGAAATATACAGAGTGAAATCAACCTGCAAATATCGATTGTAGGACTGTAGGTCCACACATATTTTGACGAAGCTGACGAAACCCGTCCGTGCACTACCGACCCTACTGTCCAAAACTGATCTGGCCGGATCAAGTGGTCGAGTAATAATATCGATGTTATTATCAGTTGTTATTCCTATATTAATACAGAAATTATTATGTATAGTGAATTTGTTTGATGAATTTTCGTAAAAAGTATAAGAAGAAATCAAACAATGTTTGAGTGTACAGGCCCAAGGTGTGGCATATTATACTCTCTAGGTAACGGATACTTTTACACGAGTAAAGAGAAAAGATAAACTAGAACACGGTAATGATGTATGGACAAAAACTGAAAATCATCGCCCTTTTTGTATGCAGTTAAAGAATCTTTAACTATTGTGTGTTACATTAGTCAGACGTGCACTTCTAACCCCATGTATCTGGAAGTGTCAAACTTAAGGATGAACATTCTTACAATATTGTAAAAAGGAAGAGTGAAATCTCAGTGAAGTCTTTAATAAAGCGTCTATAAAAAGGTAAAATTTAAAATTACACTTCAGCTTAGCTGTACTTTTATTTTAAGGCTATTTATATCGGAAAGTGTAATGAATGTTGTTACACTCTAATTTTCAATTCGTTGTAATTTTTATAACTGATTTGTAAACTAGGTAGTCAACAGATGTATAGAAGCATAAATATTACTTCATTAATAATAAAAAATACTATACAAATATACATAATATTTCATTTTGTATACAGTAAACTTTTATGTTTTTTAATATTTTATTTTCCAGGTACGCGTAGAACAAAATCTTCAAACCTCGGTTAGAATAAACTTAACAACTGCAACAAATAGCAATCTTTACTGGTACATTTAAGCATCTACGTTTACCACCGTATCAATAGCATATCTACAAACTCCGTATAAATTTACAAGCCAGAAGTAGGTCTGAGGTCTTCCATTTAAAAAAACAAAATATTAAATAGAAATATAATAACTATAAAGACATTTTTAATTTTTGGTCTAGGTAATCAACATGTATTAGAGTGTTTTTTCTGATGTCTTAATCAAAAGAAACTTATATTCAGAAATAATTAAGTATATTATGACCACAGTTCAGCAATGTAATGTTAAAATTACCTGATTAGAGCAGCTAAAATCAAAACAGCTGATTATTGCAGCCCACATTCAGTGCTGTCATATAATAAATGCGGATATTGTTTCGTAATTGGTTTAAAAAAACAGTAATTGGTCTTAAAAAACAAACTATCTCCCTTATTTCACAACCAATTTTTAAAACTTGGTATCGTTGGATTTTTAATTAAATTGTGTAATAATTGAGACCTTATTTTTTACCATATATCGCTTTTAAGATATTTACTCTTAAAGAATTTTTTAGAAATCACTATTTTGAAAATAAAGCTTGTAAGACATTTAAATATTTGATGTAATTATTCCTCAAGGTTATAAAGGTATATACAACAGTTTAACCCAAACAATCCATCAAATATAAATAGTAAAGTAAAAAAAGACAAAAACAAAACAAAATTGTGGCTATTTGAGTAATTATTGAGTTTTAGAAAGGTGAATATGATTGTTTTTGCGTTTGGTCCAGGAATAATGTCTGAAAATATTGGTAGAGGTTGTGGAACACTCTGAATAATAATTTTATATACAGTGTCCTGTAATTCTTAGGACAAGTCTATATACCGCAACTGCTCAGGTCATGGCAAACGCATTTCAGAATATGGAAATAGATCTTTGGTGCTTAGTTTCCTATCCGTCAGTCTGTATGTGTTTTTATAGAAAAATTCGCTTTAATATCTTAAAACGAATAAACAAATCCTACCTAATTTGGATCAAATATTTGTGGTAATAAGGCCAGTTATAAAAAATATTCATTAATACTTTCGAAATGGCGGCCATTAAATCTAATTAACTTTGAATGTCTTAAAATCCGGGAGGTATACAAGAATAAAACTACTCGTGGATTGTATCACAAATCTAATTACTCGAATACTATTTCAAACTAATAATAAATAACTCATTAAGAGCATATTTACTGTAAAAAAACATGGTTCGTGAAAATAAATTAACATCAGCTTTAGAGTATCTTATCCCTACTTTTTTATTTCTGTAATTTATTATGCAAAACATTTGAAATACAAGTTTCAGGCCTATCTAAGGATAGAATAGAATCATATATTTGATGTCTAATGAATTTATTTAAATATCTGTTGTTTCAGGATAAATTTATTTACGAAAATTTAGTCAAGCGACAATCAGATGTATTTCCAATAAAACCGCTTATCTTTGATTTTGTCATCTATAAAAGCATTATTGTCTGAATATTACTGTACGATTTGTCTTGTTGTTTATTATTCTTAATATATAACAGATAACCTAGTCACTTTTAGTTTTTTTAACATATATTGTGAATAAATTGAAATATATATTGTGTATATATGATAAATACAACATTTTAGTATTGTTAATTAAGACATTTGTTTTTGTCCTTCATTGTTCATAAAGGCGTTCATTGTTGATAAATTTGCAATATCTCTAGTAGTTTTTAATTTATTAGAAAAAAAAGTTACTTGGCAACAGATATTAATGTATTTCCTGTACTTTAAATGAAGGGACTAAGATGTGAGCAGAATTAATTGGCATAAGATATTCTGGAGCTGTTGTTTACTCGTTTTTTTGTGACCTACTCGCTGAGAACCTCAATGTCGACAGTGTTTTGTTACAGTAAATCTGTGCATATGATATTTTATATATTTGTTCATTAAATTTGTGATAAAACCCTCTCAAATTCATTTTCTTGCAATATTTTAGAATAATTGCAGATTTTAAGAAGTTAAAAGGTAAAATATTTTAATAGCCACTATTTTGAAAGTGTAACGTGTCTGTAGTAGGGTTATCTTCTATAAACCAATTACAACTATTTTTGTTTTAGTATAAGAGCGATCAATTGTGTTCTGAACTAATAACCCTTTATTTTAAGAATGCACAAGTTCCAACGGAATTCAATAATTAAACTCAGTATAAAATAATAATAATTTTAATAAATTTTAAAATCAATAATACAGCAACGCCAAGCTATCTTTTTTACTTTGAATTTATTCTCAATTATTTCATATTTTTAACCCATCAATAGTTCACAAGTCCAGTCTTAAAATTAACAATCAATCAATCATTCAATAATTGTGGTGTCCTTCAAGTTCTCAGTGCTAATGTTTTCAACACAAACTCAAAATAAAAATCTTCATTAAACTTCAAAATAAAATAATCTTCTTCAAATATAAAATAAAACAAAATAATAAAATAAGACTTCTTCTCAAAATAAAAATCAAACAAATAAAGGTAATATTAATATTTAATATATGAACAAAGACAATGTCCAACCAGTTAAACTCAAAATTGTATCAATTTCAAACTACTTATTTTCTGTAAATTTCCAATTTACAAATTATTGAATTATCCAGAATTATCCGCTTGGCTTTGAATGTTAAATTTAGGAACTTGTTAAAATATATATAGAATCTCAGAACATTAAATAAATTTTCTTTTTTAGTAGGCTATTCCTGATTAAACCAAATTGAACAGGAAAATATCATCAAGTAATTTTCTATTTCAATATTAAATTCTAACTTTCACAGTACCTCACACATCTGCTGAAGACTTCACCAAGTAACCAAAATGACTATTATAGATTAATTAATTTGAACTTGAGACTTTAAATTTTGAAAAGAAATTTTAATCTTAAACTCAACCTTCTTCCCGAAAAATCAATACGGCAAGAGTAGGCTAACACTTTACACGACTACTCTCTCTGAGCACACAGCAAAGAATCTCCCGAAAACGTGGTTGAATCCACCG
This sequence comes from Homalodisca vitripennis, assembly GCF_021130785.1. Classification (NCBI taxonomy): domain Eukaryota; kingdom Metazoa; phylum Arthropoda; class Insecta; order Hemiptera; family Cicadellidae; genus Homalodisca; species Homalodisca vitripennis. The sequence continues at coordinate 53,232 of NW_025778108.1, forward strand.
GAAGGAACTAGAAATTCCTCCCACCATCTAATCAACCTATCATTGGCCAATCAAAATTGAGCAAACACAATGTCTGAACTGGACGGTACCCATCCAACCCAGACCTGTATCCTATGCTCAATACCTAGATACAAAAGGAAGCTTCTAGGCATTCCTCGAACCCGACTCAACAAGAAATTCAGCACTGTCAAAGGATAACAATTCTTAAAATTAAATTATTATATAAGTTTACAATTCTCTTAATTAAAGAAAATAAAGATTCCTATAAAGGATTAAATAATATAGAAAGCATCCTATAGAAAGTATTAAAGGTAACATCATAATATATTTTTAGCCGCCATAAAATTTTGACCAAGACTTGATAGGATTAAATTGATTAGGTTTTCCTTTTAGATTTTCCAAGATGTTCCATTTTTAACAAAAACAAAAAAACGCACTCTAACCGACACAGGAGAAATTAAGCGATGTAGATCCATAATACTCAGTATATAAATGTATGTTTTGACCTAAGTAATAACGCTTTTGAAAATACGGTAGTATATTTATTGCTACGTGCTTTAACATTGTTTTCAACGTTTTTTTAATTATAGTTGAACTAACCGATATGGATATAACTGAATGATATTGATTCTTGTAGATATAAAATAATATTTAAATTGTTTGTCAAGTGCGTTTGAATTATACTATTCAGTTTAAATAGTATAATTCAGTTTATGATGCGTCCTTAAAAATATTTGGCTCTTAGCCGTAGCAAAATTACAATTTCACGGTTCTAAATTTTCCCGCTTTTGATTGGTATACGAAAAATTAAAATAAATAAATCATTGTTTTTAAAGTGGTTAATAGGTTGATATAATCTCTGACCATGTATATTTATTACACATGCCGGATTTACGCAATATCAGTTCCTCTGCGTTGTTTGTACTATGATTTCAAATTAATTTTTTACTTTAAAATAAACCTGTATTTGAATGCCTAGAACCTAGTCTTTTACTTAAGTATATTTGATGCATAGTATTTTTACAATTGGTAATGAACTGTTTGTTTTTGAAATATTAAGTAAACCACAGCAATGCAGTAAATATACTCATTGCAATATATTTTAATTATTATATATATATATATATAAATTATTTTATTTTATTGAAAAATAAATCGCAATATGGTTAAACGTTATTATTCTATTCCGTTGGGATAATTATTCATCTCATCAATACGGCGCTGATTTAGCAGCCCCCAGATTCAAGGGGGTGCTAAATCAGCACATGAGCACGGTCAAGGTGCTGAATTAGGACCCCCCTATTCGAAGGGGGTGCTAAATCAGCACATGAACACGGTCAAGGCGCTGAATTAGGACCCCCGTATTCGAAGGGGTGCTAAATCAGCACATGAACACGGTCAAGGCGCTGAATTAGGACCCCCGTATTCGAAGGGGGTGCTTATTCAGGGCCTGGACACGGCCACTGTGCTGATTTAGCACCCCCTTTCGTGACGTCAAAATGACGTCAGTAGCGAAGGGGTGCTATGTCCAGGGGGTGCTAATTCAGGCGCACCGTCCGGCTTTAGGAGGACATGTCCTCCCTTTTAATGTTTGTCCTCCGGTCCTCTGGCTTTTGAAAATTATGTAAAACGTCCGGCTTTTTGGCGAACGCTTAAATCTCCGAAAATAGGATGAGGATAGGCCACGAAAAATTATTGCAGCGCACACGTAATGCCATGACATGTGAACTGCTGTTAGATTCAGTTGTATGTTGAGTGTTGTCTATAGTAACACTGACTCACTGTTGTTTCTATCCGCTCAGCTGCACTGGCGCTACTACCCCTTGATTTCCTATTTATGTATTATGAATGATTGGTTAGTTTTGTTATAATACTTTATATATTTTATGTTATAGTGATACTTTCTTATATATGTATGTTAATATAGCTTACTAATGCAATGAATTAATTCCAATTATATCACAAAATCTTTTAAGATAATTCTAAAAATTTGAGTTCCAACCAGTTATAATTTTTAAAGAGAAAAATTCTAACAATAATTGATTCAATCTTATGTCACATACAAAATAAAAGCCTAAAGTAATACTTTATACATCAATATATGCTTTAATAATATAAATTTCTTTTATTTTTAGATTTATATGTAAAAAAATCTACGTTGAATTTTTTCTTTTGTGTTACAAGGAGAACAGTACCACTGTAATTTATAAGGTTCGTCTTAAAAAAATGTACAAATAAATGTTTTAGCAAGGTTTGTGGGAGTATTTAATACTGACCTCCTTTTTCACCCCAAAAGTCCTTCTTTTAGGAATTTGCGTCTGGTCACCCTACCTGTAGTTCAATACACTTTGATTTTGGAAACGAGAAGCGTAAGCTCTGTCTATCTACTTCTTCGATTTCAAGACTTGTCCCTTGGTTACTTAACCATCTCCACAAATTAATATTATTCTATAAATTGTAATATAACAAAGACAACATCAAACTCCAAAGTCAACGTGTTATTAATACAAAACTTAGTATTCCATGACTGGACATCGTTTTCAACTATTTGCTGTTTCTTCTCTAGGTGTGCATTTTTGTTTACTTTGAGAGATCTAAATGTAACCACACCGTAAGAAGACAATCGCTACGATAACGCTCGGCACAGCACTCACTATACTGTTACACTCTACTGTAATGCACATGCACATGCACATGCACATGCACAATTGACTAGTGATGCACAGATCATGAGTGAACCGGTTCACTGATCCGGGTCACGAAATAATGTAAGATCCGTCAGATCGTGATGAAATGAACCGGGTCATTTGGTGAGTCGATTCCTAATTTAAAGAACCATCGCGTCGCGACCCGTGAGCTAAGAGTCGCTAGCCAGTTCTTCGGTCTTTGTGGTTCTTTATGACCCGAGTGATCTGCTAGACATAGAAGAAAACTGTTTAAAATCTTAATTTATTATAGATGACAGTTAGACATCTAGTTGACAACTGTTGTATTCACTTACTTTGAACCATTAAAATTTATTTTACTGTACACATACAATAATACTAACGAAGATTCTTTTATGACTTATATTCATGGACACAGGACGAAAAACAACGAAATTAATTTTTTACATTATATTTTTAATAATAAAAGCAAATTTGATTATTTTAACTAATATAATCGATTGCAATAATTTACTAAATTAATTGTTTATTTTAAATTGGTTTATTCGATGATCTGATCGAGCAGACGGAGTTAATGACGTCGGTGATCTGTAGATATGACTCTGAGTCGGTTTATTTCGGGGATCTGATCCGAATGAGCCGGATCATTCCAAAGATTCGTTCTTTTCACCACTACAACTGACATAAATGATTCTGCATCTGCTTGCTTGTCGCCGCGCCGTAGTCATGTTTATACATGTCATCACCAGACAGCAACACACTTCCTGCCTCCTACCAGGGGCGTACCGCCGGGGGGAACGAACGGGACCCCCCCAGGTTTAAAAATATACAATTGTCTAATAGTTTTTTCGACTTAAAGGAGAAATTTGAGATCAGTTATAATAAAATATATAAATTAAAATGTGTATACATATATTAATTTGCGAAATACACGGCACTACACATATAATAATAATAAATTTTGTTCAAAACACTAAATATTTTATTTTTACGTCACCCAGAAACTACGAAAGTGAGGTTAGTTCTTACTATTTCTTGATGTTTCTACCTGTACCTGGTACGTTCAGTAACCGAGCACAAAATGTACTAGTAATAATTTAGAACTATACATAACAGAGTACTCCTAAAAAGATACAGGCATATGTTCCAGCTAATATTACTGCTAACGAGTCTGATTACTTTGTACCAGGAATATCAGTAAACGTGTAAAGTGTCTGTACGTAAAAGTACCTTTAACAGTAACCTGTACCGCGTATCTTTTGTTTGCGGTATCTTGTACCTACTCTCGGGACAGAAGAGTGTCCGGTTCAAAGTATCTGTTATAGATAGAACTCTAAAGATAATGTAAATTCTCTGCACAAACATTTAAATAAATTGGTTGCAGAATACTTTTTTTGAACAAATAGTGGGATAACTGGAGTTTCTTGATCTCACCTACATCTTGATAATAAGTTTCCAAACTCTTATAGGTTTCAAATGGCAGCAATATGAAAATTTATTTGAGAAAAAACTATTCTGAAAGAAAACTGAATAAATTATTTGCTCATTCATACTGAACTGCATAATAGAAGACCCAAAATTTAATCCTGTATTTAAAATTGTACTGATCTGAGCTTTTAAATCGATTTCAAACTTAATCGGTTTTCTTCTGGCAAACAAATGAAGTTGTAAAAACGGATCCAAAAAATAACGTACCATAATAACGATCATTTAGCTTAGTTGTAAATAATAGATTAAGATTTAAAATAAGTGACACCTCATTTTAAAGGTCTTGATAAAGAAGAAGGGCAGTGGAAACTAGAACTTTCTATTTCAACCCAGTACTCCTAATGAGTCCTTACACTTAAAAATTTTGAGCCGTGCTCCCTAAATCCCATTTTAGAGAAATGGGCAAAGTTGTAATATAAAAAGTTTACTTCTATTTCCTAGAAAGGTGTCCCAAGTTCCATCTCTACATCTTTATTCTTTAAACAAAACAGAGTTTTTATCTCACACTACTTATCTCATACTTATCTATACTTTTATCTCACACAGTGTATATATATATATATAATTTTAATACACTTTACGCCACAAAAAGTACTTGCTCCGCGGGGAATTGAACCTGGATCTCTCACTTACCGGGTGAATGTGTTATTACACTACAGAGCCCTTACTTTTTACAATTCAATTATTTAGTATTGGGCCGTATCTGTCACATATGCGTTTAAATAACCAAAATAACATATGATTGGAAGACCAAATACCTGTCAAACGACTTTTATTACATTAATTAAATTTGTATAAATGGCAATAGCTGAATTTAAATTTCAATAAACAATGAACCACAAAAAGTACTTCACCGGGACTCGAACCTGGATCTCCTCAGAGTACATACTTATGTTCTAAGCACGATGCAGGATGCAGTCAAGATAGGCACTAAGAGACCTGAAAGAATTTCATGAATTTTATCTATAGGGTAAATAGATTGATCTTATAGACTATTCTGAATAATACAATTTTTTTCAGATTTTTCTCTCCCCCAAGGCCGTATTCAGCTTTGGCAGGTGCTGGAAAAGATATTCGAAATTGTAATGAATGATATTACAAATTTAACGTATAACAGCATTACATTTATTGGGTTGAGCTATCTAGTCCGTTGACACTGCTCTTCAAATCTATGTTTGGTGGGGCCTGGCCTGGACCCCTTTAAAATTGTCCAAAAAAGAAGTCTGACTACGAGCCTGCTCTCTCTCCTCCTAAAACTATTAAATATAAAAGGTGAAGATTCTCTTGGGCTATAGTAAATTAATTTTGAAAGATGAATATTCTGAATTATTAACTAATAGCTCTTAAAATAAATGCCCTTTAGACAGTTCACTTTCCAATTTATCTATGGTATATGAGTGTTTTCCAATCTCATTCCCAAAAAGTCAAACGGATTGTCAAGCATGAAGCTAATTTTCACCAGTAAACAGTTTGAGAGTTTTTGGGAATTTTGAGTTTTTCCTTCCAGTTTGAATGAACCATTCTATTCACATTGAAAATGAGACTATTTTGGCAGTAAATTGGACAAGATTGTTGGTACTAATAAAATTTCAATTTTTAGTTGATCAAGATTTTTTCATCAAACAAATACAAATATCATAAATATATAAACAAAAAATTTGATAGTGGTAAAGAGATCTGAGGATACACTTTTGCGGTACTCTGTCGGTGACTAAATATAATTACTAGTTTAATTTTAAATCATATTTAATTTTTGTGAATTTAAATCTATTGGTGAAATATGGTATCATTTACACTGTACATCGATCCAGTGCCCTTTTTATACAAAGTTATGTTGCATTATATGACCACGCTTATAAAATATCCTATGTTCAGTTATTTACTATTTTCATTCTTTAGCAATAAATTATTTACACTTATTTTCAAAATTTGAGGAAAATCCAGAGTAAAGGTTGAGACTAGAAGAGGTCATGAGGTATATTACTAATAATATTATCTAAACAAGATTTTACACTTTTAGTAGTAGGTTCATTTATAAAATATCTCAAATTAAAAAATTAAACATTTTTTTAAAAGTTAAAGTCTTTTGAAATTTAATAATACATAAATACTAAAATCGTTTAAAACAACACAACACTTTTTCTCTTTTAAAGCTAAGTTATGATTGCAACTTGGAAATTAATATTTTAATATCGGAATCCGGTGTACTGTAACAACAACTAGCAATTAAAATATTTAATTTATCAGAACTAAATGAAATTATATCTATGGAAGAACATTAAAAAGCAGTCTTCACTAAATTTATAAGTATAATTAATGTACTATATTGAATATTTTTTACAAGACCTCCTCTAATGAAGCTAATTCTACGATACATTGAGGATACTTTTTTACCTGAAAATATTTTTTCCTGCTAAAACCAATGTTTATTTAAAGAAGCATAGTATCATGGGGAACCACAGGATTCAGAGGTTCATGAGTGGAAGAGTTTAGGTTCCATTGCAGTTTTTACTTAATAAGCAATGTTAACAAAACAGTGAGTGATTTACTTTACTAGCTTGGGTTGGATTTTCAATAATTTAGATCCATTGTTTAAAGATAATATTTTTGGATTGCATTATGTTTTTTTGTTTGAGTAATTTTAATAATCATCCAGGCCTGTCTAAAATGTAACATTTTAGTGTGTTTAATTGAAATCAAATTTAATTTGGTTTAGGTAAGATAATGATCTTGCTCCTTTCAATCCAAAGTGTCCAGTTTTGTACAGAGGAGATAAAAACGAACTAAGGGCAGAAATAAAATAGTGTTTTGTTGTAAGAAAAATCAAAACAATTGCGAAATATGCACTTACGAAAACTTTTTAACACTCTAAATTTGGTTTGATAAATATATTAACAATCATGTACTATTTTAGTTGGAACCAAACCAACTATGACTTTCTAACGAATTAATGCACCTTTGATATCATCAGTACATGGAGAAATATTTTCCGCTACCAATGCAGATTGGATATCATTTTGTATGGAGGTTTGTTTTTAATGACAATGAAAATATAACTAAAGTATATTTATTAATCTTAAATACCCATATTTCTTTTACATACGATAGTATATTTTATTCATCATAAAATTATTACTTTTTAAGATAAAAAAACTACCAAATTATACTATAATTTGAAATATCTAAAACGTAATTTGGATCGATATTTTTTTGTTTCAGTAGTTTCAGAAAATCACGAATATCGAGGATACGATACTCAGGAATGATGATCGTGATGATCAACAACATCATGATTTGTTTTCGATTTTGACTGTGGCTGACATGGTGGCCGCTTATTATACTGCAGCACAGAGTTCACACTTTCATCACACTAGAGAAGTCCCCCGCCCACCCCTACATCCTTGGCTTCATCCCACGTCACATGATGATTTTCATACTAGTCTGATAGCCGCGGCATGTCTTTAATTGCGTTACTCTTCTGTTTGCCTTGTTGTGAGATTTTACACCTGAAGAAGGGGACAGATATCACATTTCGAAACGTCGTGTTTCACTATTGTGACGCGTAACGATGGCATATATCCGAAAACCTGTTATCCTTCAAACCGTCCCATCGTCAAATAAAAAAAACTTTAAACAAAGAATAAATATACTGTGAAATACAGGAAATGTAAACCTATAAGAAGCGTGATCTACAGTTTTGTCTTGAAAGTGTGTGTAATGTGACACGCTTCGCTCTTACCCCAGCTTTCCCAAGTAGCCTAGGTGGAATTATGAAATGGTTACGTAACCAGACCTTGTGCCTCACGCACTAAATTGTGTACGGTACATTTTTAAAATCGCACGCTTACCGTATCCAAGTCGTGAGCAAACCCGCGTTGTAATGGATTTTAGTGTGTAATTCCTCACAGAAACGTGGTGACACTGTGTGAGAGTTGGGATTTATGTAGAGACTTTCATTTCAAATAATACTGAGTAATACTGTAATACAAACCAAAATAATGCGAATGCTGATTTTCGCTCCATTTCACCTTCCTCTTAGTGCAGCGTCTGGAATCTGCACTGTCACAGACTTGACTCCTGGAATTTGGAGTCCACGGCCGTCTGAAGACGCCGGCAATGAAGACGTTGAAAACACTACCAAGGAGGGTATATGTGGTTTAAAAGGACCCATCAAGTTGTGTTTGAATTTTTGTGGTACGACGTATTTCGTTGTTAAATTGCCAAGATTATTGCAGAAATTTTTGGTTACAGGTTTTCGTCCCTAATATTTAACACGTATCATAAATAGGTTTTTGACACCTGAGGAAGAGGGCAGATTTCATCCTCGAAAACGTCGTGTTTTATTTCTACAGTATAACACACAATGGTGGCAAATCTCCGCGATCCGGTTACCCTTTGAAGTCATCCATCCTCAATAACAAAACCACACACAAATTTAAAAACTTACCTGCATATTGATAACGAGAGTATAACATTAGACCCCATACAATTTACTCAATTTCTCGTTTTTTTGTTTTGTTTTTATTACTAGTTTTCGATAAACAAGGAATATTTATATTTTAACATTTATTTTGAAATATGTACAATTTATTATCTGATTAAAATAATTGGTTTATTAAATCTGGCAATTGTGAAAACTATGATGATGACACCACGATTTGGATTTGCCACTCACATATCGCCAAGGAGACACACATTTGAACTCTATATTTAGAGATTACGGTGGCAATGTATTATTAGTTTATTAGTAATATGTGTTATTTATAATAAATTAATGACACTACATTCCGATGACTGAAATATCTTATCTCAAAATTCAATGCCAATTCGTGCACATTCTTTTAATTTGTGCCCCGACGTACAAGTAAAGTATAATAAGTTAGAACCAACTAGATTAATATGACAGTATTGCTGTTTTAGTCAAAATAAGCTTAAATTACGCCATAGAAAGAGTTATCTAATTTATTGTGTGAGATTATAAATTAAATATATACTACACAGTATAAAATTAAATTTATACTAACTAAACTGTTAATTCATACAGTGTCTAATAAAATTCCACTCCTTCAAATAGCTTTAAATATTGGTTTTCACTACAATAGGCATATTATTTTAGTAGCCTACGTGGTCACTTTAAATGATAATCCTTAAGGACCAAAAACATTTATAATAACTCTTGCAATACCTCTTGATATAAACGTTCTATTTACTTGAAACTTGGTGCAAGGGTTGCTCTGGGTACCGAGGAAGAACTATTAATTTTGGGGTCGTAAGGTAAAAGTAAAGTTTTAAAACATTTTGATAATGCTTTCTTAGTAAGCATGATGGGAACGAGAAATCCCAGAATAAACAAATCGGTAAAACAAACTTATTACAATGGCATTTTTGTCGTTTGACAGAGTAACACATTTAATAAAAGTTACTCATAAGAGGGTGACGTATATTAACCCCCCCCCCCAACAACCCTAAGTGTCAAAAATAAGTATAACACAACAATCTAATTTGTTTGAAGTACTGAAGTTAAATGATTTATTTTGAATTAGGCCTGTCAAATTTATTTAAATTTATTCCATATTCCCCGATGATCTTGAATCATATCTTCCCCCCCCCCCCAATGCCAAGCCCTAGTTACGCCACTGAGACAAACCTCATATTTTTAATACTTGATTTATATACTAATGGTTTACTCTCACATTTTTTATATTTGTGTCATGTAATTATATATTTTTTTATATTACAATATGGATGTTTTAGACGTAGTTGTTGGCTGAGCGTTAGCATAGTATATCACTCAAGGGTTAGCAAAATGTCCCTTTTGTATGTATGCCATCTCTATCCGCAAAATATATCTAGATGTTGCATAAGGCTTCATATCTTTCTAAAAAACGTCAAATTTGGTCTTGATCCCTACCATGGGGTTTTTACTGAGCGTTAGTGAAGCCTAACTTTTTAACATGTTATCTAAAAATCTAATTGGGTTGTAGATGTCAATGTTAGATGAAACTTTCACTTATATAGTTAAGATATAGAGTTCGATAATGTTGAATGTCTCCCAATAGGATTTGATTTGGCTGAGCGGTAGAGAAGCCCAGCTCGCCGAAGGATATCTAGAGAACAATAGCTAGGTATAAGATGTTGCATAAAACTTAAGGTCCATCCGCTGTAGTAAAAACGAGCTAGAGTTTTTTTCCCTGTAAGAACAATGAAAAATCTCGTGCAGAGATTTACACCTGTACTGATTAGTCGTAGGATTATATGACGATTATTCTTATTTTAAGATATAAATAATACGCACCCAAGCGCTTTTTTTTTCGATTTTTATAGGCTGTTCAGAAAAACTATCAACCTTTGTTGCACTTCATCGTTCAAATATACACTTTATAAAAAAACGTAAAGAAGTTCACTACCCGATTCTAGTTACGCTACACGGTCTTTAGCGTAAATTACGTAGTGCAAAAGCGATGAACACCTTCTATCTAGCCAAATGGATATTTGGGCAACTAATTTGTGTGTTTGCAAATCATTTTATTTGGCAAATAACAAGTCTATGCTATGAAAATAACAGTCGTACCTTATTTTGTAATTAGTATTTTTTTTTTTTATAACTTGTTGCAGAACACCGATCCGCTCTGGTACGACCTCGCATTCAAAATGAATATAACGTTAATGTAGACGCCTGCCTAGTGGGAGAAGGCAATTTCTCTACACTCATCTTATCTGTTATTGCGTTTGTAGAATTGAAGGCACTCCTTTCTGCATTAAATTTCGTGGTGCTGCATTTTGTGGTTATAATTTTCGTGGTGGCACTTCGGCTTGCAAGAAGAAGGAATAATATAAAAACAACCAATCAAGAAATTTTGTTATTTTGGCTGAGCGTTAGCGAAGTAGTATTATTGAAGGGGGCTGGAAAAGTTAAATTTCTGTTAGTCAGTCCGCAGTTCATCTCAAGCAAGAATTGACCTATAGACTTAAAATAATTTTTAAACTTAATTTCTTTATAAGCAACATCAACTTTGGTTATGATGCATACCGCTCTATAAGATTTGGCTGAGCGTTAGCGAAAATGTTTACATTGGTCTTATGTGTAATCATGATGGCAACGAATGAATATCAGTATAAATTTGTAAACAACCTGAGCAGGTACTGACATAATCGTGACATTTTAAAATGTAACAAATTAACACATGTAGCTTAATTATCTGCACAATATCTGAAAACAGATTTGGCTGGAATAATTTCTTTTTTGTAAGACACGGGTGGAAATATTTCTTTCCTGTATGATGGTCTGTCTGTCTATTAATAAGACATCTCGAGAATTACATGAGCTATAGACTCGATATTTTGCATGTAACCTCATTGAAGTCTGTTACGCGTTCTACCTTGTTTTAAATTACTAATTAATGTTGCGAATGTCTTTGGGTTACATTCATTATTAGAAGTATGTTAGGGCAAGTTCACAATTAAGAATAATTCGTCTAGGGCACAGTATCATATATCAGTGCAGAGTAATAAAGTAAAGTTATTATAAGCTATGAAAGGCTAATGCATCATTTACTAGTGTGCAACCTCCTATGCCTCAACAAAGCAGGTTGAAATTAATACATACCTTAACGATGAAATAGAAGATTTAAATACAAACGCAGAAACAGAATATGGAGAACAAATCAATATCTAACATCAGTTTCATAAATTTAGAGGAAAGAAGAAGTAAAGTAAAAAAGGGTTTTAATAAAATATTTAATGAAAACCTTGACAAAGAAATTCATAAACAAAATTAACTATAAAACATAAAATATCGAAACACAATTGGAAAAAAGAGTAGTAGAACCAGTCAATACTGACATATTATTAATGGGATTTGACCAGTCAGACTTAAGTGAGTTTCATTAAGTTTACTGAGTACCCATCTGGGCGTAATGTTGGCGAAATTACGATCCTATCTTTTCAAAACAAAATACCATAAAGTAAGGTATATTCTGAATCCACAGAGTTGTTTTCTCTAGGTTTTCCTTCATTCGTTTGTGTTTTGCTGTATCTTCTTTTATTGTCAGTAAGGTTGAGGATTACATACTTGAATATATTTTGTAAAACTTGTTGACTTCTTCACCAAGCTGGTCCAATATTACTACATGTTGTGACATATGTTCCTTGTAAACAATCTACGTTTTGGTTTTTGATTTCTTTCTAGAAGCGGGCAGTGTTGTCAAAACCTAAGAGAAGGAACCCTGGTGCAATAGGCTAACTGACATATATGATAGGCTTTGTTTTGGTGGTAACTAAAATGACCTTCTTTACTAAGTAGATAGCTGTATAAATGGTTGACACCAAAAAGTATCGCCAATACAAGTGTACTGTAGTCAGGGTGACCATACGTCCGGCTTTAGGAGGACATGTCCTCCCTTTTAATGTTTGTCCTACGGTCCTCCTGGCTTTTGAAAATGATGTAAAACGTCCGGCTTTTAGGGGATTGCTTACCACGTTCGAAAATAGTAGCATCACATTAAAAATTCTTCTGATTTTTAATGTCCTGAGATAGACCGTGACAAGTTATTGCAGCGCACGCACGTAATGCCATGGCATGTGAACTGCTGTTAGATTCAGTTGTATGTTAAGTGTTGTCTATAGTGTCACTGACTCACTGTTGTTTCTATCCGCTCAGCTGCACTGGCGCTACTACCCCTTGATATTCTATTATGTATTATGAATTATAGCTTAATTTTGTTATAATACTTTATATATTTTATGTTATAGTGATAATTTCTTATATATGTATGTTTGTATAGCTTACTAATGCAATGAATTAAATTCCAATTATATCACAAAATCTTTTGAGATAACTCTAAAATTTGATTTTAAATCAATTATAATTTTTAAAGAGAAAAATTCTTACAATAATTGATTTAATCTTATGCCACATACAAAATAACAGCCTAAAATAATACTTTCATACATCAATATATGCTTTAAATATTGTAAATTTCTTTTATTTTTTAGATTTATATGTAAAACATACAACTTGAGTTTTTTATTTGCATTACTAGGGAATACAGTACCACTGTAATTTATAAAGTTCGTGTTTTTAAATAATGTACAAATAAATGTTTCAGCAAGGTTTTATGAGAAACGGTTTCGGTTTGCGGTATCTTGTACCTACTCTCGGGACAGAAGATGTCCGGTACAAAGTATCTGTTATAGATAGAAACTCTAAAGATAATGTAAATTTCTCTGCACAAACATTTAAATAAATTGGTTGCAGAATACTTTTTTTTTGAACAAATAGTGGGATAACTGGAGTTTTCTTGATCTCACCTACATCTTGATAATAAGTTCCAAACTCTTATAGGTTTCAAATGGCAGCAATATGATATGAAAATTTATTTGAGGAAAAAACTATTCTGAAAGAAAACTGAATAAATTATTTGCTCATTCATACTGAATTGCATAATAGAAGACCCAAAATTTAATCCTGTATTTAAAAGTTACTGATCTGAGCTTTTAAATCTATTTCAAACTTAATCGGTTTTTTCTTCTGGCAAACAAATAAAGTTGTAAAAACAGATCAAAAAAAAAAAATAAATAACGTACCATAATAACGATCATTTAGCTTAGTTGTAAATAATAGATTAAGATTTAAAATAAGTGACACCCTCATTTTAAAGGTCTTGATAAAGAAGAAGGGCAGTGGAAACTAGAACTTTCTATTTCAACCCAGTACTCTTAATGGGTCCTTACACTTAAAAAATTTTGAGCCGTGCTCCCTAAATCCCATTTTAGAGAAAATGGGGCAAAGTTGTAATATAAAAAGTTTACTTCTATTTCCTAGAAAGGTGTCCCAAGTTCCATCTCTACATCTTTATTCTTTAAACAAAAACAGAGTTTTTTATCTCACACTACTTATCTCATACTTTATCTATACTTTTTATCTCACACAGTGTATATAATATATATATATATATAATTTTAATACACTTAACGCCACAAAAAAGTACTTGCTCCGCGGGGAATTGAACCTGGATCTCTCACTTACCGGGTGAATGTGCTATTACACTACAGAGCCCTTACTTTTTACAATTCAATTATTTAGTATTGGGCCGTATCTGTCACATATGCGTTTAAATAACCAAACTAACATGATCAGAAGACCAAATGCCTATCAAACGACTTTTTATTACATTAATTAAATTTGTATAAATGGCAATAGCTGAATTTAAATTTCAATAAACAATGAACCACAAAAAGTACTTCACCGGGACTCGAACCTGGATCTCCCAGAGTATATACTTATGTTCTAAGCACGTTGCAGGATGCAGTCAAGATAGGCACTAAGAGACCTGAAAGAATTTCATGAATTTTATCTATAGGGTAAATAGGTTGATCTTATAGACTATTCTGAATAATACAATTTTTTCAGATTTTTCTCTCCCCCAAGGCCGTATTCAGCTTTGGCAGGTGCTGGAAAAGATATTCTAATATTGTAATGAATGATATTACAAAATTTAACGTATAACAGCATTACATTTATTGAATTGAGCTATCTTGTCCGTCGACACTGCTCTTCAAATCTATGTTTGGTGGGGCCTGGCCTGGACCCCTTTAAAATTGTCCAAAAAAGAAGTCTGACTACGAGCCTGCTCTCTCTGCCCCTAAAACTATTAAATATAAAAGGTGAAGATTCTCTTGGGCTATAGTAAATTAATTTTGAAAGGTGAATATTCTGAATTATTAACTAATGCTCTTAAAATATAAAGCCCTTTAGACAGTTCACATTCCAATTTATCTATATGAGGTGCTTTCCAATCTCATTTTTCCAAAAAGTCAAATGGATTGTCAAGCATCAAGCTAATTTTCACCAGTAAACAGTTTGAGAGTTTTGGGAATTTCGAGTTTTTCCTTCGAGTTTGAATGAACCATTTCTATTCACATTGAAAATTAGACTATTTTTGGGCAGTAAATTGGACAAGATTGGGTACTAATAAAATTTCAATTTTTAGTTGATCAAGATTTTTTTCATCAAACAAATACAAATATCATAAATATATAAACAAAAAATTTGATAGTGGTAAAGAGATCTGAGGATACACTTTTGCGGTACTCTGTCGGTGACTAAATATAATTACTAGTTTTAATTTTAAATCATATTTAATTTTTTGTGAATTTAAATCTATTGGTGAAATATGGTATCATTTACACTGTACATCGATCCAGTGCCCTTTTTTATACAAAGTTATGTTGCATTATATGACCAACGCTTATAAAATATACCTATGTTCAGTTATTTACTATTTTCATTCTTTAGCAATAAATTATTTACACTTATTTTCAAAATTTGAGGAAAATCCAGAGTAAAGGTTGAGACTAGAAGAGGTCATGAGGTATATTACTAATAATATTATCTAATCAAGATTTTACACTTATTAGTAGTAGGTTCATTTTATAAAATATCTCAAATTAAAAAAATTAAACATTTTTTTTAAAAAGTTAAAGTCTTTTGAAATGTAATACATAAATACTAAAATCGTTTAAAACAACACACAACACTTTTTCTCTTTTTAAAGCTAAGTTATGATTGCAACTTGGAAATTAATATTTTAATATCGGAATCCGGTGTACTGTAACAACAACTAGCAATTAAAATATTTAATTTATCAGAACTAAATGAAATTATATCTATGGAAGAACATTAAAAAGCAGTCTTCACTAAATTTATAAGTATAATTAATGTACTACATTGAATATTTTTTACAAGACCTCCTCTAATGAAGCTAATTCTACGATACGTTGAGGATACTTTCTTACCTGAAAATATTTTTCCTGCTAAAACCAATGTTTATTTAAAGAAGCATAGTATCATGGGAACCACAGGATTCAGAGGTTCATGAGTGGAAGAGTTAGGTTCCATTGCAGTTTTTAATTAATAAGCAATGTTAACAAAACAGTGAGTGATTACTTTACTAGCTTGGGTTGGATTTTCAATAATTTAGATCCATTGTTAAAGATACAGTAATATTTTTGGATTGCATTATGTTTTTTTGTTTGAGTAATTTAATAATCATCCAGGCCTGTCTAAATGTATAACATATTTTAGTGTGTTAATTGAAATCAAATTTAATTTGGTTTAGGTAAGATAATGATCTTGCTCCTTTCAATCCAAAGTGTCCAGTTTGTACAGAGGAGATAAAAACGAACTAAGGGCAGAAATAAAATAGTGTTTTGTTGTAAGAAAAATCAAAACAATTGCAAAATATGCACTTACGAAAACTTTTTAACACTCTAAATTTGGTTTGATAAATATATTAACAATCATGTACTATTTTAGTTGGAACCAAACCAACTATGACTTTCTAACGAATTAATGCACCTTTGATATCATCAGTACATGGAGAAATATTTCCGCTACCAATGTAGATTGGATATCATTTTGTAGGGAGGTTTGTTTTTATTTAGAAAATAACAAAAGGTAAAGTTGTTCTTGAGGTCTGAACAGGAGATCAGTTTGGAAAAAATCTTGATTGTTACGGTGCGGTGATGCAAGGCTTGATTATGTCAGTGTTGGGAGCTTGTGTGTGTGTGAAAACAAAACAAATGGATGGCTCAGCTGGTTGGATTATTTTAAAATTTAGTTCAATCGACAACCGCCAGGTGCTAGAGTAGCTCTAAGCTTGTGAAGCGAAAATCAGTTCTCAAGTTTGCTGTCAGATGCTGTTACCATAGGTTCTATTTTGTGACGATTTTGTTATTAAAGTTGTATAAAATTTTAAAGATGTTGGGTTTTTGTAAACTTCTTATAATTATCTTATAGATTTATATATTTAAAGTATGCACAGATGCATTGTCATGGTTTTATAAAAAAGTAGTATTCGTAGTAATACATTTATAATGAAACATCGCGTAGTTCAAAGAAATGATAATTTTATTTATAAATTTTGGACAGTTTATAACAGTTACAAAGCAGGGCTAACCTCAAGCAGGGTTAGCTATTTTTTGGAAGCTTCTTCGATTTGCGTTATGTAGCGAAAAGAAGAAGCTGTTTAAAACGCCATGAAACAAAGTTGTATGACGTTAGGACCGTTTGGCTGATACGGCCCAGTCCGTCTCGTTCACTTTCAATCGACTTGTCAGTGCAGTTACTGAGCTGAGCTCCCCGCTAGAGCGTGCGGTAATGGTAATCGTCATCATGTGGATTACTGAACGGAATGAGAGTGAACGCATAGAGGAGGAAACTTATCGTGCAGTGAATGTATAGATATATAACAATAAGTATTGTTTTTCCGGAATTTATTAAATATATCCATCAAAACTTTTAAAATTAAGGTGTAAATTACCAGAGACTTTACTAAATATTATAATGTTTAGCTAAGCTATTGAATAATGGACTTGGGAGTGTCGATGCCAAGCGGTCTAAGACGTTGGACTTTGGGTCTGAGTTAGAGATAACGCAGGTTCAAATCCTGACAGTGACTATTGCACTTTTTATCAGTACCATCGACCGACCTTGTACTGTATCGACTCTCCCCCTTATTCTGTTTGATAAGATCCCCGCACAGGCCAGTGGCCCACGAGGGCGGACAGAATAGGGCTTAAAAGGGGATCGGCCTCTCCTTTTTAAATAAAAATAAATAAATAGAGATTGATATGCTTTTGATTTATCATAAGCTAGATTATTCCCTAACAAATATTTTAAATAAATTACTAAAATCAAATAAATACATTGCTCGTTTGAAAATAATTGTATTTTATAAAACATATTAAAATCGCGGCACTGACCGACAGTAGTGAGTACTTCTTTTATCGGGCTATGAATATTTATCATGAAAAAGTACGTTTTCTAATTATTAAATTATAATTGTTTATGTGAGTCTATACTAAATCTCTTGTTTTGAGTTTTAATCCATTTCAATCTTATAGTAATTACCTCATTTTTATGAATTAAATTAATTAATAACAATTAATTTAAAGAGCAGGTTGAGGTCAGATTTTCTGCGCTTAAACTGCGGGGACTGCAACTCATAGAGCCTCTTAAAACTACGATAAGTGTCTTGAGATATACCCATAACCAAATCTCCAATCCAGCATTTTTATACCACGTATATTAATTTCTTTGGGCATGATGATATAGCTAATTTGGTAAGGGCGCCATATTGGTGAAGCATAAAGGACCTGAAAAAAGTGACAGAGGAGATTCTAGTTTCTAGAAGCAATCTGAAGTTTCTGGTCTAACGGAAGATGAAACTTAGTATAACATGTGTTTATTAGTTTCTTTAATATATTTACAATTACTGTTTCCTTCGTACTGCTGATAGATAGTACACAAGCATAATGTCTCAAGTGGCAACAGATTTTAGCATTGGATGCAACAACCTCTCATAGACTAATACGTAATCTAAGTCAGTGGCCACGTTATGAGTCAATGCGTAATTCTGTTCGTTAATAATCATCAAGCAAACATTATCACGTGTAATCGGAAGTTCGAAACAAAACGCCCAAGCTAAACGTAAACAAATAACCACTGAAACGAATTGACCAATTGTAGAAGATTTACTCAGTAGTTAAAAATTTGATATACAAGTAAACAACTTAAACAAAATTCATCTACAATAGTGAATCTATTCAAGAAATTATTAGATAAGCTGTTAACAATAAAATTATAAACACTATGTTACTGTTTACTGTTGAGATTTAACCAAAGAGTAAAAAGTAAAAGAAACTATACCGACTATCATACTCTGTGTGTCACTCACAATGTGTTACCTTTTCTTTCTGGTCTGCCGCTGTCTTGCTGTTATATTAGTCTACAAGACATTGTTGATTTCCGGTGTGTGTGGTAGTGAATTTGATCCCTACTCCTTACCGTGTCATACTAAAATTTGTAGGTTAAACTAGTTTTAGTTATTTTATCTTGGTATTAATATGGTAATTCACTCTGAAAGTTTACAGATAATAGATAAATCAATGGACGAAAAAATAGTTGTTCGTAACAAAGGAGGAGGCTGCATTGTAAAGCATTCACCATTATTTTCATCTGATGGAAAGTAAGTTAACCTCAAATATTTAATTAAAATATCAGGCCTAGGATGCTGTATTGAAAATTAAAAGGGTAGACTTTAATAAGTGGCCTACACTTGTTATTCAATTGCTATTATCGAATGGTTTGATTGTTTTGTTTTTATCCGTAGGAACAATTTGATATTACAATTGATTTAACTTAGCATATGATTTGAACTTATTAGTTATAGTACCTAATTTTATTGTAAACAATAAACAGCAAGAAGTCTTTAACTTAGCATATGATTTGAACTTATTAGTTATAGTACCTAATTTTATTGTAAACAATAAACAGCAAGAAGTCTTTAACTTAGCATATGATTTGAACTTATTAGTTATAGTACCTAATTTTAATGTAAACAATAAACAGCAAGAAGTAACAAAAATTTGTCAACTTTGAAAATAGCGATGAATATGAGGAAAATATGTGAGATATTTATCACAAGTGACTTTAAGTGGCTTCAACATCTGGATTTAGCTCCTGGTAACCCATGGGGAGAATTCTTTCCTCCATTTCACAAAAGCAAGGTAAGGTTTCACATTGTAAGGTTTCTTTGATATCTAAGTCTAGGCCATAGTTTTGTTGTTTTGTAATGTTATTGTTAAATTTATGTTTTTAAAATTTTAATGTACAAGATTCTTCTTGCCACGGTTATATTTTATAACTTTTATTGTATGTGATTTTTACATATCGAAGTGGGATAATATATCGAATTGTTCGTTAACAGCAATTGAATAACGAGTCTAGGCCTCTTATTAAAGTCTCCCCAATTAAAATACTACTAGTAGGCCCTACCTTTGAAGACCAGGCCAAAAATTATGTTTTACATTTATAAACAAGCCATTAGCCTACAACTCAGTTATTTAGTACCCAGCCTATTTTCCAAAAAGACCAGCCTCAAATGGCACTTTTGACAGACTAATAAGCAGTCTACACACTTTACCTCACTAACTCATTCTACCATAAAAAGTCATATTTTGTCTTATTCATAGAGAAATAGTACATGAGTGTAACTATTATATATCTTATATCAAACTTAGAACCCTCAAAGAATGTTATGGCGAAAGCATTTTTGTGATATCATGAGCATTCTAGTGGCTGCTTGTCCTAAATGATCTTACGTGAGAAAAGTTGGGACGATCTGGGACATGATCTGTGGTTGGGAAATTAGTGATCAGAAATGCCCCTGGCAATCAGTGCGGGGTTTGACCGGTATACAGAATTTTACGAAGTTGTTAACTCTTTAAGTTAGGTTAAGTAACCTTTTAAGTTGACTTTGTTATACATGTGAACATGTTTACAACAAATAAATATTTGATTTGATTTGATTTATCAATTATACGATATATAATTAATATTGGTTTTTTAATAAATACAGTAGGGAGTAAAGGTACTTTGGGATTATACCGACCACACCCAGACATGAATCGTTATTTCACATTTCGTTTCTACTGATTACTAGATTAGCGTAGAACAATATTTCGTCAATATAAAACAGGAATTGTCTTATCGCAAACCCCTCCCCATCCTCAGACAGAGGTCAAAGTCGAGCGTCTAGTAGATAACGTGATTGCAGAGTCTCGCCGCCCGTTCAGCTGGTGCATCGCTTTGTTGTACTTCCGTGTTTTACCTCTACATTTCTCCAAACACAAAAAATTCAACAAAAACAAACATTTACCAAACTAAACTCTTTATTTAAAAAACACTCAAAACTTGTTTTTATTCTTGATCACATTCCGCCACCCAAAATGCGAGTGCCTCCGGCCATCAGCGCGGGCTTCCTGCCCCGCGCTGATGTCGACGAAAGAAAAACATCCCTCGAGATAGTACCTATCAGTAAAATATCAAATTCTAGAGGGGCTAATCAGAAATATAAAATTGAATTGTAATGGAAAGGTAATTATGTACCGTGCAAATCACGTGATGCCGCGCGGCCTGCCGTAATCAGGATTCTCGAGAAAGATAAGATAACAGCGACAACAATACCGATCACAATACCTGGAAATGCTTGTAAGTTTGTAATTTTGTAATTGAAGAGTTGTTTTTTCGTTCTATCATGTTTGTTTCTATAAATTTCTATTTTTGTGTTCTTCATACTGGTGTGGTCGGTATAATCCCAAAGTACCGGGAGTAATAAATTACATGTGATACAAATATAACAATAGATTTATAACAGTTTATAAAGCGACACAACACAGTGCGAGTGTAAGTATTTTCTTTGAACATTTGGTAACTTTCAGATATATTTGCCAAAATTAAATAAACTGTGCCATAATTGATGTGGGTTTTTATTTTTGAACAATGATTTCATATGTCTTATCTCAGAAATCATTCTGTTAGTTAAGCAGCATTTCCAGTGTTTATTTAACCCTCTGAGTCGCGGTACTTTTTTCTCCAAGTGGCGGGACATTTTTACTGATTTTGTATGTTTGCAAAAGGAAATTTATATAAAATACTGTAAATTATATAAGTACAACATATCATATATCAAGTTAAACTACATAACACACAGAATAGAATGGTAATAATATGAAACACTTACCTCGGATAGGTGTAAAAAACCAGGGTTGAACTCCAAAAATAAAAATTCATTTTTTGTTTGTTTTATATTAGGCTGAGTAAATGATACTAATATTAATTTTTTTTAACACAGATCCAAAATATCCATTTTGTTTAAAATTTAATTCTGAACAAAAATATATATATTATTCCTAAAAAAATCACACTAATTGCTGATCGAAACTTTCATGTACGTAGCCTACATGTTTTTTACTGCATTTTAGTCAGTATCAGAGCCTACCTCATTCTTCCTGGTTTGAGAGGCATCCAGTAATGTTCGAAGTAAGGGAAACACTCCCTATGAACTCCAAAATTACAAGCTGGGTTTCAGAAGTGACTTTTGCCCCTTTTTTTGGTGTTCACACACTGCACAAAGTCTTTCACTACGGCCTGGTAAATGAGCAATCCATTGAGAAAGATCTCCACTTGGTCCAGTAGGTAGTACAGTACGTGAATGAACTGTTTGTAAGGGTTCCGCTAGTGCCAGTGTATCTAAATACTACATCAAATCAAAATTTGGAATCTCATCTTTCTAACCATACCTAATATATAGCGTTTAAGTCGCGGCATAACATCGGAAATACCGGAACAAAAGAGTCTTGCGTTAATAGACGCTAGAGTGTCTCTGCCACTCGTGAACGAGATTTAATAGACGCTGCAGAGTCTTTCACCACTCGGAGGGTTAATTAAAATGTTGATTCCAGGTTATAAAAAAATTTGAGGTAAATTGAACAAAGTGACTAATGTGTTTGCTCTAATAATTAATTTTTAATATATTGTAAACATGGCATTTTACACTTTTGGCTTGTGTACGTGCTTTAATTACTTTTCATCAAGGTAATTAATCTCTTTTTGTATTTTTGTTGTATCTAATGCAATAATACAAAAGCTGGGTACAAACAGTAGAATAGTGATAACAACAATAAATAGTTTAAGAAACAACAATGGGCTATACAAAAATCAATACTAAATGGATTGGAACAAAACGAAACATACAAATACATCATCTAGAACATATATTATAGTATATAAAATAAATACATTATAAATTATAATAGTATAATATAAAGTCAATTAAAACCCTCAAAAAATGTTTTATTGCCCTACACGTGTTTCAATATCCAACCATCATCAGTGTACATTAACCTCTAAATACATAATTAAATATAAACATGTGTAAACAATTATATATACACATGTGGACCATTTAAACAGATGTTAAATTTATGTGACAGTTGTATTTTTTATATTAAGTTAATTTTAGATATCGAAAGGAAAGGAGAAAAATTAAACATGAAAGGAGAAAAATTAAACATGAAAGAAGAATTACATATCTAACTAGATTATAATAAAGATCCTCGTAACATTTTAAATTGCACTCTGAAAAATAAGACAAACCCAGTTTTTGAAAAAATTAAAATATTAAATACAGGATACTAATCAAAATTACAACTGTGTCATATAAATTTAACACCTGTTTAAATGGTCCACATGTTTATATTTAATTGTTTATTATTTATTTACAGGTTTATGTATACCGATGATGGTTGAATACCGAAACACTGTATAAAATAATTTAAAAAAAGGGTTTTAGTGACTTTTCATTTTACTAATATAAAGATAACCCTGCAATGTGGAGTTAATAATACATAAATTATAACTTGCAATAATTATTAAATACAATGATAGCAATCATAACAAAACAATGACCAAAAAAATAATGAGTGCTATAACAAAAATAAAAAACATATCAGACGTTCTGAAAAATAGCAAGATTCTTGAAACCGTTTAGGATTGAACAAGAAAATCAAGGTATGGACATGCAAGGTTATCTAGAATTGGTGGACTATTCCGTAGGTGTTAGCTTCATAATTACCTTTCACATGTTTGCGATCAAGTAACTCCCTTGCACACAAGACCATCTAAAAGGTACTAAGCTGAGCGACATTGTAAATCTATGGTATAACATCTGGTCTTTAGTATTATAGCCTGTTTAAAATGTAAATAACCGTGTTGTCTGTTCCAGATATGTGTACATTCTGTGTGGTTGGTGTGTAAGTGCATACAGTGTACAGACAGGAGAATGTGCTTTCCAGTTTGTGTCGAAGAGCAGGGAAGAGCTGGTGTCCATTGCTACTTACGGGGACCAACTGTGTACAGTCACGGCCTCCGGGAATCTTGCAATTTGGAAGAGCAGTGCAAGTGGTCCAAGAAGGCAGTTGGTAAGCTTGCAGTTGCTCGAAACTTTCCCCTACTTGTTTCGAAACAATTTTATTACGCGTTCTGCTACGATCAAGTGAATGAGGTTTTGCCGTACCCAGAGCTGGAGTACACCAGTGACTTCTACACATTTATAGCCTGTTATCCCTATGGTGGAATAAGAAGTGCTATAGCTTCACCAGTATCTTGACTTCCCAATTTTACAGTGTATTAGAAAATATGTCAGCTTCGCCAGCAACCGTATCTAACAAGTTTCATAGAGCATTTAGAGTGAACTTGCATTGGCGGCAGATTGAATTCCAAAGTTTGTAACTAACCTCTTAATCTTTTCCGGGCCAGGCGACAATATGTTGCCGCCATAGATCGCGTGTGAAAAGTGCCAGGCGGCAATATATAGTCTCCTTGATATTCGTCGTTTTCTTAAATAAATACGACATCAAATGATTAAAGTTTTATGTTTTTTTTATTCTCTGGTATATTTGTAGATAATTAATATGAATATCATTTTTAATTTGGAGGTCTATGCATTTTTATTTCGTAATTGTCACATGTCATTATCAGCTGACTCGATCTTTTGTTGTTAATTCTTTATGCTTTAATGTAATCGTATTATTGTATGCTGGATTCTTCTTCGTTATTTTATTTTGTGGTTGCAAATATTAGTAGTTTTAGTTGTTACATGGTCAACTATCGTGTGTAGTAGTTACAATGACTGACAATTTGCAATCTCACAAGAGTGAAATTGTAAGTAGCACATTTGTAAATAGAAAAAGTGTAAATAAGTTTCAAATAAAATTGTGTAAATATTTCTTGGTAAATAGTGTTTTTTAAATGTATTGAAACTGTTTATGAATCCTACAATCATCTGTTTACCGGTATATCCATAATGTGAATATTTATTTTAAGTTTCTTGCAATGTAAGAGTCAGTTGCTTTAACCCTAGAACTGTTAATCGACATAATTATGTCGGTTAATGCCGCTTTTGTGGTGTTAACCGTCAAAATTTTGTCGATCAAACATTCCCTCGTATAATTACTTTTTATAATATACTCCTTCGCGTTCTGCTACGATCAAGTGAATGAGGTTTTGCCGTACCCAGATTTGGGGTTTCACCCGTGATTCTACACTTTATAGCCTGTTATCCCTATGGTGGAATAAGAAAATGCTATTTGCTTCACCCGTAAATTTTACTTCCCAATTTTTTTCAGTGTATTAGAAAAAAAAGTCAGCTTCGCCCGCAAAACCCTATTAAAAAAGTTTCATAGAGCATTTAGAGTG
>NW_025778109.1:0-25030 GCF_021130785.1 Homalodisca vitripennis
ATAACCCGGCTTTTAGTTAAATTATTTACTAATTTTATTGACATGCTTTAGTCAAAGACTGTCAAGTAAAAAATATTTATTCTAGTCAAAGACTGGTCCCAGACATCCCACTGAGGTTTGTAACAAGGACGATCAACAGAACTTTTTAGAATACCACAGACTCTAAAAAAGAGACCTTTTGTCTCCCGTATATTTGCCTAAAATGGCATCGTTATAACTGTTAAGTATGTGTCTGGGCGGTCGGATTTAAGTGTATCAAGCTAAAAAAGTGTAGTTTTGAGAAAAAACATTGTTTTCAAATTAAATTTTTAATAGTTTCGATACCCTCTGTTTCTACATCCAAAAAATTAGCATAGTAAACGATCAATTTATCGTAGGAGAAATTGCTTTTATCAATTAATTCAAGAAAAAAAGGTCGGGTGTATATACTGTGCCAATATTTTCTCGACTCCTGGACTATAATGTTCTATTTTTCTTTAATCTACAGACAACGTTCCAAGAAATTATTACAACAAACCATCAAGTGTAAAAAATTTTTTTACATTTTTATTCCGTCACATTCTTGTTATATACAAAATATGGGCCGAAAAAGGATATTGATGGACACCAGAATTAGTGACAGGAATGCGTCACTAACACTAACAACTGTAAGCTGATGACAGCTTTCCTTGAGCTCTAGATGTTATCAATGTTTTATGAAGGGTACCGAAAAAGGAATTTAAAAAATAGTTTCACAGACGTAGCAAGGGAAAAGGTCAATACCAATTCCAGGAAAGGGGGGAGGGGGGGATGGTCGAAAATATTTCATTAAATTATGAAAACAGGCTTTTCAAAAAATCTGCTGAAAAAACAATTTTTTTAAAAACCTAATATGTTTGTCTCTTTCATTAGGGTTTTTGTAACAAGTTAAAATGAAAAAATCTTCTGCCATATCTTTAAAAAAAACTTTTTTTGGGGATTTTACTAAAAAATTTTAATTTTTTTTATACAAAAGTTACAAATTTAAGTTTTTAAAATAGTAACTTATTCGAAAAGTAAAAAAAAAAAAAAAAAATTAAAAAAAACTATCTTTAAAACTTTAAAGACTACTCAAAAAAAAAAAAATTTTCCTTAATTAAAAAAGTTGTATCCCATTTGTTAGAAAATTTTTATTAAAATCGATCTTCTATAATGAATTAGAAATATTAAAGGGGATTTTTAAAACAAAACCAAAAACATTTATCGTCCGACCCTCCCCCCGTGGGCCCAAAAATGTTAGCTTTTTATTCTATAAAAACGATTGTGAGGGGAAATTTTAAGATTACGAGGGTGCGGCTGTTTGGGCGCGCGCTCTTTTTAAATGTGGAAAAACCCAAAAAATGTGAAAATTTTTAAAATTTTTTTTTTTTTTAAATCGCACCCCCGCCCCCCCACACACCCACATGACCGTGATTTGTTTGAGAGTTCAGGATATAAAACCTGTTTTTTTTTTATTGGTGTCCGCGCCCCCAAAGTAAACTTTTTTAACGAAACAAAATCTGCCTCGATTCCTTTTGAATTTTTTATTACCTCAAAATTCATATTATGACAGTCCGTTTTAAAAAGTTTTTTTATACTGAAGACTTCCCCAATTCACGCCCCAATTTTCCCCCCAAGGAAATTTCCTGGTCTATGACTGAGGAAACACGCGCTATGTCACTTCCCCTTTCCTAAACTCCCAGAGAACCAATTTTTTGTTATGAAATTTCCTGAACCTTTAAATAATTCCCCAACTATTAAATTTCACTAAATTTTAATTTTCCCTGTAAGAAAAAATCCATGCATGTCCTTAAAACCAATTTTAAAAATTATATGAATTATCCTAAAGATATCCTATCCAAAAAGGGGTTTTTGACCAACCAATTGATAAAAATATCCACCTAAAAAAAGGGGACGGCTTTTACAAGGTTTTTTCAACAATCTGCGAGATGTGCTAAAAGGGGGAAAAAAATTAACCCCGGGGAAACCGTAACACGCCAAAAGGTACCGCCAACAGTGTAGGGGCAAGGGGGGTTGGGGAGGCGAGTTTTGGAAATTTCCTTTTTCCAAAAAAAATTTTGTATTCTCGTTTAAAATTTAAAACTTTTTTTCTAAAATTTAGAATTTATTATAATTATGCTTGTTTTAAAATTATAAGTTTAAATCCTTTTTTTTTTTGTTTTATTTTTAAAAAAATTTTTTATTTTTTTAAAAATTAAAGAAAAAATTTTAAAAGTGTTTTTAAAACTTAATAAATTAAATTTTTGGTAAAATTAAAAAAAAAGCTTATTTTATGGCTTAAATGTACGTGTATTGCTAATTCTTATTGTTATTAAAATTTAAGGCAAAACCGATGTAAAGCTTAAGAAGTATACACATTGTATTTTTTTTAATTGGCACAATTTTTTATTAAAAGCAGACGAAATTTTAAAAAAAAGCATTCCTGGGTTTTTTTTTCTAAAAACTTAATATTTCTAAAAATCAAAACCTTTTAAATGTAATGTTTATTTTTTCAAAAAAATAAAAAATTATTTTTACTTTACAAAAACTCGCCTTCATACCGGTTGTATGGAGTAAGGTTATAAAAATTTAAAATCATTTTTTTTTCAAATTTTTTTTTATCTACCAAATTTTTAAATTGATTTTTTAAAATTTCTTTTTTTTTCCTTTTAAGTTTTATAAGTATTTTAAAAGCGACAAAATTTTTAACCGCCAAGGGGGCGAACGCAGTCGTGATTGTTGGGACTGGCCCCGGGGTTTTATGTGGACCCTCCTGACACCCCCTCCTTAAAGTCACAAGATAGTTTAACCACAGAAAAAAAAACTTAAAATATTCCCGCTTTGGCTTTATACTTCTGCGCCCTTTTTAAAGACTCTATATCCAACAAAAAGTGTTTATATTTTTCTTGAAAAAAATTTTTTTTTAAAATTTTAAAATTTACGCTTTTTTTCCCCTATTAAATTAGTCCCCGAAAAAAAAAATTTAAAAATTTTTTTTCCCCCAAAAATTTTTCTGCCCTTTAACATGAACAAATTATTTGGACATGAACTTTTTTTTTACTTTTTTTTTTTTACAATTTTAAAAGGGGGTTAAAATGTTGTTTTACTGACTTTCCCCCCTTTCGATGGGTTTTTTTTTTTCCTTTTTTAACGTATCTAAAAAAAAAGGAAAAAGTTTTTTTAAAATTAAAAAAATGATATGTCATAAACCCCCAACATTTTGTTTTCCCCAAAAAACTTTTGGGGATTTCCTTAAAAGTTAATAAGGTAAAATTCAGGCCAAAAAAGACTTAAAAAAAATTTTAAAAAACTAAATTTTTTTAAAAACCCTTCCCGGCCCGCCAAAGAAAAAATAATTTTATACTCTTTATTTGTCTTGTTTTGGAATCATGTTCCTTTTTTAAACAAAAACTTTTGGAGACCCCCCTACAGGGATGTTTTAAAAAAAGGGGGGGAAAGTCGGAGGTTCCCTCCACTAAAAAACAATCCCCAAAAGGGCCCCTAGGGATATATTTAAAAATTTTTTATTAAAACTTTTTTTTTTAAAAAAAATTTTAAAAAATTTTGCAATTTTAAGATGTTTATTAAAAAATTTTTAATTTTATGTCTATACAAAAAAATGAAAAAAGTAATAACAACCACGTTCGTCGGGAAAAAAAATTTTTTAAGGGTTTTTAAAAAAAAACCTCCTTACTCCTCAAGGGGGAGGGGGAAAAAACCTAAAAAAATTTTTAAAGGGGGGGTTTTAAAAAATTTAAAAAAAAGGGAATTTACGATAATAGACCATCATGGTTTTCCCCCTTTTAATGTAAAAAATGGGAAAAATTCCCCCATACAAAAATGGATGGGGGCCCTTAAAAACTGAACCTTGGGGCGCACAAATTTAAAAATTTTTTTCCAAAATTAAAAAGGGGGGGGCACTTATGGCGGGTTATGTCTTGTTAGTTTTTTTGGGGGTTTATCCCTCATACAAAAAAAAGGGTTTGGGGGGGGGATAAAGGGGGGGTTTTTTAAAATAAGTAAATTTTTTAAAAATTTACCCCTTTTTTTTAAACCCCCATTTCATTTTGGGGAAACCCTTTGTCAAAAAAAAAGGTTGGGGGAAAAAATTTGAGATGGTGAATTTTGACTTGATCCGATTGAAGATTTTTAATTTTTTTTTTTTTATCATCCCCAAAAAAAATTTTTGGGGGAAAAAAAAAATTTTTTTTTGGGGACTTCTTTGGGTTTTTATTTGGGTTTTTATCGACTTTCTAAATGGGGCTGCCCGTGTTAATATAGTTATTTAAAATTTATAAAAAAAACGGGGAAATTAAATTGTTTTTTTAAAAAACTTTTTTTTGCAAGGCAATTTTTAAAAAAACTCCCAAAAAAATTTTTAATTTTATTTTATTTAAAAAAAAAACCAAAAAAAAAATGTGATATTTTAAAATTTTTAAAAATTGATTTCACGGGGGGCAATCTTCCCCCCCTCCCGGCCGCACCCTTTAAAAGGAATTTTTTAAATTTTGTTTTTTAAAAACTTTTTATTGATAGTTTTTAAAATTATTGGGGACAGGGGGGAATTTTTGGGGTATTGAATTTTTAAATTTTTAAAAATTCTTTTTTTTTAAAAAAATTTTTGTTTTTTTTTTTAAATTAAAAATACAGAAAAAAATAATTTTTAGTAAATAAAAAACATTTTAATTCCGGGGAAAAAAAAAAATACTTGTTATGACTTCCTTGGGCCCCTAAAACCAAATTTCATTGTTGGGGAAAACACCATGATAGAAATCATCATTCTCTATGTGGAAAAAGGGGGTTTCATTTAAAAAAAATTTAAAAACTGATATAAAAAAATTTTTTTTTTTATATCTTCCCCAAAATGTTTTAAAATTTTTATTTGTGTTCTTTTTTTTAAAAGGTTTTTAAAGAACCCAAACCCAAAAAAGTCCGGTTATTATTTATTTTTTTTGTAAAATTTTAAAGGGGAAAATGATTTTTGGAAAAAACCCCTTTGGGGTTTAAAAATTAAAAATTTTTTAAAAAAAATTTTCTTTTTTTAAGGGGGAAAAAGGGAAAATTTAAAAAAATTTCCAAGACTCTAATTAAAAGACGTTAATTGAATGCTTGACAAATTTTTTCCCGGGGGGCCGGGCCCCCCCCCATTTATGGGTCGAAGAATTTCAAGGTTCCCCGTCGATCTTTTAAAAAATTTTTTGTGTGTACCCAAAACCCCCTAAAAACAAAAAAGGGTTTTTCAGAAATTTTTCCTAAGTTTTGAATTTTTTTTTTGAAAAATTTTTACTTTAAATTTAGGAAAAAAAAACAAAAAAAAATGTTTTTTTTTAATTGTTTTCTTTTAATTTTCCCGGGAAAAATTTTAATAAAACCTTTTTTATTAAAAACCGGGGATGAATTTTTAAATTTTTTGTGAAAATTAAAAATTTAATTTTCTTTTTGGGAAAATGCGAATAAGGTAATTTTTTAAAAATTTTTTTTTCCAATTTTTAAATGCTGTAAAGAACCCCCGGGACACAGGGGGTTTTTTTACAAATTGGGTTTTTGGCCCCCTCTGTTGTCCCAAAAAACCCTTTTCCAGGGGGGTCAGTGTTTTTCCCCCTTTTTTTTGGGGCCCCCCGAAAAGGGCCCCCGATCCCCCTTTTTAAACTTTTTTTAGCAGTGAGTCGAGCTCCTTTTCTTATTATTAAAAAATACGTAAAAAGTATTTTTTTTTTTGGTTTCCTTTTAAAATTTCATTTTTCTTTTTAACCCCTTTTTATTGCTACAAAAAATTAAAATTTAAAAAATTATATATATTTTTAAAAAACCCTTTTTCCCAAAATTTTTAAAATAAGAAGGAAATACCCCACCCCACAAGTTGTTAGTTTTTTCCCCCGGAAAAGGGGTTTCATGAAAAATTTCGAGCCCCCCCATTTTTTTTCCATTTAGGGACTATTGACAGAAAAAAAATTTTTTACATTTTTGCAGCTGGGTTTAAAAAAAAAAATAGGGCAGGAAAACGGAAAAATGAAAAATTTCAAATTTTTGTTCAAAGTATTTGAAAACATTTTTATAAAAAAAGTTACACTTGTTTAGAAAATGCTCTCCTTGGGGCCTCAGTTTTTTTTAGGTTTAAATTTTTTAATATTCCAAAATTTTTTGGGGGTTTTACATTTTGTCATTTTTTAAAAAGGGAATTTTTTTCAATAGGATAGCTGATGCAGCAATGTTATTAGTGAAATTCCCCCTTTTTTAAAGGCCCCTTTTTTTTTTCACAAAATTTTTTTTTTTTTTTTAAAAACCCCTTTTTTTTTTTGTTTTTGGGCCCCCCTTTACGACACCCCTAATAAAATTTATTTTTTAAAATAAAAAATTAAAAGGGAAAACCCCCTTTTAAATTTTTTGGGATGAAAATAAAACGCCCTTTTTTTTTTTTAATTTTTTTTTTTCTTTAATGCCCTCCCCTTTTTAATTTTTACTTTTAAATTTTTTTAATTTCTTTAAAACCATGCCCACGAAAATAATAGTTTTCAAAAACTCATAAAATTTTGGATCACTTGCTTTTTAAAAATTTCCTATTCAATCAAAAAGGTTTTTTTGGGGGGGGGCTGTGTGAAGTTAATAGGTCAAGTAAACCCCCTTTTTATAATTGATATTAAAAATCCCCTTTTGTTTTATTATACTCTTTTTTATATATGGTGTTTCTTAAATTACCCCAAAAAAACTGAAATTTTTTTCAAAATTTTAATAAATGAAAAATTTTTGTATTGGATTGTTTCCCCAAAAAGACCCAAACCCCAAAAACATTAAAAAAAGCAAGGGGAAAATTTTTTTTTTGGTTAAGTGCAAGAGAATTTGGGTTTTTTTGTTTTTATAAAAATAAGACCTTTCATTAAAATGTAGAAAAAAAATTTTGCTTGATTTTTTTAAAAGAAACCGGGTTTTAAAGGGATTTTCCGGGTTTTTTTTGGGGAAAAAAAGCTTTTTTTTTTAAAAAAACTTAGAAAGGGAAATTTTAAAAAAAAACAAAAGGGACTATCTAGTTCTTTTAAGGGGGAAAATTTTTTTTTTTCCCTTTAAATTTAAAAATATTGTAAGAAAAGTTTGTCCATTCATTTTTTTCCAAAAGTGAAATTTTTTTTTAATTTTCCCCACTCTAAACGTCTTATAAATATATTTTTAATGTCCCATTGTTAAAAACCCCTTTTTTAAAAAAGCCCACTTTTTTAACCAAAAATTCTTTTTTTTTTAATAAAAAAAATAAGTCTAAAAAATTTTTAAAATTTTGACTAATTTTATCTCCCCTAAAAAATTAAAAAAAATTACTCGTATATTTTTCCCAAAAACATTTATTGTGGAATCAATCAAAATTTTAAAATTTATTTTATATCCCCACAAATGTTTTTAAATTTCCAGAACTTCTTAATTTTTTTCTGTTTTTTTTTTTTTTTTTTTTTTTGGGGTTTTAAAATGGTTTATGGCAATAATATGATAGTGGGGGAAAAGCGTCCCTTAAATGCTAACTACTTGGATGGGGTTTAAGTTTTTTCCCCCAAAATTTTTTTCTTTTAGTTTTAAAAAACTTTTTAAATTTTTATCAAAAAAGGTTTTTTAAAAAAAATCTTTATGTTTGGGGGCAAAACCTTTTTATTTTAAAAATAAAAAGTAAAATTTTTTTTTTAAAGAGTTTTTTTAAATTTTTTTTTTACGGTTTTATTTTAAAATTTTTAATTAATTTTTGTTTTGGGAATTATATTTTTTAAAGAAGGGGTTTCTGCCCACTGCCAAATTTAATAAAGCGAAAATTTTTTTTTAAAAAATTTAATTATTTTTTTAATTTTTTCTAAATTCAAAAAAATTTTTTCCCCGCAAAATTTTAAAAATTTTTTTTTAGAAATTTGTTTTTGGGGGGTTGGTTTTAAAAGAAAGTGTTATAAGTGGCCCCGGGGGGACTTGTTCCCAAAATCACTTTTTTTTTTTAAAAAAATTCTTTTGACCCCCCCGGTCCCCTTTTGTGAAGCCCGTTTATCAGTGACCTTGAAAAAAAGGTTTTGGGAAAAGGGGTTTAATATTCAATACCCTTGGGTTTTTGTTTTTTTTTTTTAAATTTAAAAATTTTTTGGCTTTTTTTTTAAATTTTTCCCTTTCCAAAATATATTGTTTGGGGGTAATGAAATGGTTGTTTGGACATTTATTGTAATTTTTGAGTTAAAAATTTTTTTTATTGGTATATTATTTTTGAAAAAATTTTTTCTAAATTATATTTTAAAAAAATCTCGTTTTAAAAAATAGAAAAATCTTCATTTGTAAACGGTTTGATCCATTTTTATCACTTTCCCGAATTTTAGGGGTTTTTAAAATTTTTTTTTTTTATTTTACCCAAAAAAGTGTGTTTCGAAAAATTTTGGGGAAAAGGGTTTTTTTTTAAAATAAAAAGAAAAATTTTTTTATTTGGGTTTTTTTTTAAAAAATTTTAAAAATTTTTAAAATTTGGTTTTTTTTATACAGGGGTTTTTTTTAAAAATTTTTTTTATCACCCTTTTTAAATATAAAATTTGCAAAAAAAAAAAATAAAAAATTTTTGATTTTTAAAAATTTTTTTTGAATAAATTTCCAGCAAAAAATGTGTTATTTTAATCGTTCTGCCTTTAAGTTTATGTCCCCCTGTTTTAAATTTTTAAAAAACCGGGGATTTTGGGGGGTAAATGTCCATTTTCTAAAAACCCCCCAATGTACATCTATGTTCAAAAGTATGTAATATTAAAAATTTTTTTTTTTTGAAGGCTTTTTTTAAAAATTTTTTTTTTTAAGATTGGGGAAAAAAAAATTTCGAATTGAATTTAGGGGGGGTTTTTTCATAAAAAGGAGGAGTACTTTTAATCAGGTTTCGGTTTTTTAATTTTTTGGAAACCCCGGGTCGACAGAGATTTAGTCGAGTAGGGGCAAGTTATTTTTGTACTTTTTTCTTTTTAAATTTTATAAACGGGCTTCTCAGTTTCTCACTGTAAAAAAATAAAAAATGATGAGGTGCGTAAAAAATTTTTTTCGTAATTTTAAAACCCCGTTTGGTTTTTTAAAAAACATCCGGGATTGCTAACTTGGATCTGAGGTTTTTTTTTTATTTTTTTATTTTTTAAAAATATATATTTTAAAAATAAAATATATTATATATAAAAATTTAAATTTTTTAAAAATTTTTAAAAAGGGGAAAAAAAAAAACAGTTTTTACGGAACCCCAAATGAAAAAAAAAATTTATATAGTTGTTTTTTTTACTACCCTTATTTTTTTAAAATTTTTTTTAAATTTTTTTAATTCTTTTTAAATTAAAAAATTTTTTTTAAAAAAAAATACCCTCCCCGTATTTTTTTTACACAGGGGGGTATGTACAAATACACGAGTGTATGTACAAAAAAAAACAAAATGTATTTTTCAACTTTAAAAAAAAGGGATGTGCAAATACACAAAATGTATGGCAAACACAGAGTTTTGTAAAAATACAAAAAATGTATGAAAAACTTCACAAGAGTATGTGCAATAAAAAAAGATGTATGTAAAAAATACCAAAGGTATGTACAAAATGACCCGGGGTGTATGTAAAAAAAAACAGAATGTTTTTTACAACTACACAGAATTTTATGTAAAAAATCCCCAGAGGTAGGGGGAACTACACAAAAATGTATGTTTTTAAATACAAAGGTTTTGGGGAAGGGTTTGGGGACAAATTTTTAATTTTTGGGAAAAAATTTTTGGGTTTTACCCCCTTAAAAACCCCAACACCTTTAAAGTGCCCTAAAAACAAAAAGTTTTTTAAGTTTTGAATTTTTAAAATTAAAATTTAATTTAAAAATAGTTTTTATGATGCCGGGGGCAAATAAAATTTCCCTACTAAACCCCACAAACAGCCCCCCCAAATTGTTTTTTATTGGATAACAAATTATTTTGTGGGGCCCCAAAAAAAAATTTTTTTTGGTGGGGGGTTTGTTTCAAATTTTTAATTTTTCCCCCAAATTTTAAAAATGGGAATTATACTAAAATTATATTTTTCTACATCAAATTTGGTGGGTTTTTCTACATTTTAATTTTAAAAATTTTTTACGGTGTGAAAAAAAAAAATTTGTCTTATTCATTTATTAAAATTTTTAGTTTTAAAAAAAATACGTTTCAGTTATTAGTTTGGGGGTTCAAGTATTTGTGTCTGGGGGAAAAAAAAAAAATTATTTTTTTTTGATGTTGTTTTTGTTTTTTGTAAAAATTGAAATGAGCAAAATTTCCCGTAGAAAAAAAATTTAAAAAGGGAAAAAAAAAATTTATTCACATTATTGGCCCCTTCTTTCCGAGCAAAAAAAGAAAGATTGAGGGGGCACTCAAAATAACAAAAAATGGATTTTTTGGGGGTTTAAGGGCCGGAAAACCCCAACACTCGCACATCGCCTTATTATTTACCATTTGACTGTTGTAAGTTCCCAATTGTTCCCGTGTTTGAAAGTAAAAAATTGTGGCCCCAGTAGTTTTTTAAGTGCATTAAACTCTTCTGTGTATTCGGGTTTTTAAAAGGAACAAATAATTGGAAAACCCCAAAAAGGGTTTTTACTTTGGTTTGAATTTGTGAAATGTTTTGGAAAAAAAAAATTTTTAAACCCCCTCAAAGGGGCACGAAAATCGCCCGTTTTTGGGACCCGGGTTTATTACCCCTGTGCTTAAAGGCCTGTAAGGGGCGCGTTTAATTTAAAGGGAAAGGGAAAATAACCCAGGGAAACCCGGGCAAAGAGCTTTTACTGCTTTTTCAGTGGTGAAAAACAATGAAAACCCCCCAAATTTAAATAATAACTTTGAAAAAAGGGGGTTCAGGGGGTTTTAAAGTTTCTTACTTTTCACGAAAAGTGATTTAAATATTTTAAAGTTGTAGTTGGGGATAAATTTAAAAAACAAAATTTTTTATTTAACTACATTTTGTAAACCCCTTTTTAAAAAGTAAAAAACCAAACAACTTACCCCATTAAAACAGGGAAACGTCCAAAAGTTTGTTTCCTTTAATTAAAAAGGATTTGAAATTAAAAAGAAATAAAAAAGGGTTTTTTCCATTTAAATATGTTACCCCTAAGAAAATAAAATTCTTAAAAAATTAAAAAAAACTGTTTCAACGTGAAAAAAACCCAAAGTTAAAATATAAAACCCAAATTTTTTAAACCCATAAATCCCTGCTAAAAATTCGGTTTTAGGGGAAAAAAAGGTACCCCCCCCCCCCATTACTTTTTAAACCAAATTAAAAGGTATTTTTAAAATTTAAAAAACCTATGTTTGGGTGTTTAATCGGGGGTTTTAAAACCACTTTTCCAATTTATTGAAAATAATTTTCCAAATTTGGGAAAAAGGTATTATGGTTTTTTTAAAAAGTTTTCCCATAGACCTTTACACCAACCCCATTTTCCCTTTTTTTATTCCCTACAACCCCCCCGTTAACCCCAAATTTAAATTTTGGGCCCCGGGGAAAAATTTTAAACCCCTTTTCCCCATTTAGGTTGTTTGAAATTTTTTTAAAATCTTTTATTTAAACCTTTTAACAAATGAAAACTTTTTTAGTTTTTCTTGTTCCCAAAACAAAAAAAATTTTAACCCCTAAATTTAAAATTAAATGGTAATTGGGTTTTTTGAAAAGGGAACCCCAACCCAAATTTACCCTTTTCCCCCATGAAAATTCTTAAAATTTTATTTGAATTTTTAAAATTTTTTAAAACCGATCCATAAAAAATAAATATATCGTTAAAAAATCCCCCCTTTGGGCGTATTTAAAATTTTTTTTTAGTTAAAAATTTTCCAAGTTTTTTAAATTATTTCCAAAAGAAAAGGTTTTTAGAAGTTAATTTTTTCTCTTTAGACACCCGTAAAACCCTTATTTAAAACCAAATTTTCAAATAAGTTTTCGAGTCCCTTAATTTGGCCCCAAAAAATTTTTTGGCCTTTAAAGTTTTTTTTAACAAAAAATTTTAAAATTTTTTTTCCAATTGCATTTAATATTTAATGCCATTAAATTTTAAACATTAAACCCCCCCCACTTGCATTTTTTAGTTAAAATCGCCTTTTTTGGAGTCCGTCAACTACATTTTGCCTTTATTTCAACCCCCACATTCGTTTAAAAGTAATAAATTCATTTTTAAAATTTAAACAAAATTGGGTTTTTTTGGTTGTTAAATGTTTTTTTAAAATAAATTCTTTAGAAATTTATAACCCCTCCCCTTTTTATTTTAACCCCCCCCGATTAAATTTCCCCCCTAAAAAAATTTCCCCCCCTTTCCCCCCCTACCCCCAACTAACCCCCCCCAACCCCCCCCCATAATTTTTTTTTTAAAATTTAAATATTTTTCCCTCTTTTAAAAAATCCCCCCCCCCCCCAATTACTCCCCTTTCCATTTGGGATGGGGGCCCCCCCATCTAAAATAACCCCCCCCCCTTACCCTTACCCCCCCCCCCCCATATTAAACCTCATGTCCCACCCCCAAATTTTTTCCCCACCCCCCATTTACCATTTTAAATTTATACTTAACCCCCCCTAAAATCCTAGTTTAAAATACCAAAAATATCCCCCCAAAAGTCAATTAATTTAAATTTTAAATAAAAAAATTAAAATAATATTAAAAATTAAAAAAAAATTTTTCTTTTAAATATTAAAAATTTTCCCCCAATTTAATTTGCTTAAACCCCCTTTCCCCACCCAAATTTTAACCCCCCCCATCTCACCCCCCCCCCCCCCCCCCCCCCCCCCCCCCCACCATAATTCCCC
The DNA here is from genome assembly GCF_021130785.1 of Homalodisca vitripennis. NCBI lineage: Eukaryota > Metazoa > Arthropoda > Insecta > Hemiptera > Cicadellidae > Homalodisca > Homalodisca vitripennis. The sequence continues at coordinate 12,759 of NW_025778109.1, forward strand.
CCCAAAACTTAGGGGACCCCCAAACTAAACCCCCCAAAATGTTAAAAAAACCCCTTTTTTTATTTACAAACCCTAGGCAAAAAGGGAATCCCCCAAAGAAATTTAATTTCACTTAAAATATAATATCAAAATTTCCATAATTTATCCTTTAACCCCGTAACACAAAAATTTTTCCCCCCCGTTTTTAAATTTCCTTTCCAAAAGTTTAAATAATTAAATTTTCCCCCCTTTGAAATTTTTTAAAATAAACTTAAAACAAACCCTAACCCCCCATTTTAAAACTTTAAAAACTTAAAAAATAACCTTCTTTACCAAATTTTACAATAAATTTTTTTTAAAATTTGAATACCCCATTTTTCCCCCCCCAAAAACCCATTAATGGAAAGGGTTTTGGGGCGTAAATTACCAAAAACCCCCCAAAATAAACCCTCCCCATATATGTTAACCAAAAAAAAAATAATTAAAAACCCTTTTTACAAATTGGGACCCCAAAACCCCCCCTTAAATATTCCCCCCTTAATTTTAAAAATTCCCCCCTTCCCCCACCTACCCAAATAATTTAAAAAAACCTAAAAACTCCCAGTTAAATGTGTGTTTAATGGTTAAAATTAATTAATGGACCCAAAAATAAACCTTTCCCTTACCCCCCAAACCGTAAAACTTTTTATAAAAAACCTTTTTCCGGGTTGCCTATATTTAAATCCACCACAATAAATGTGTTGTTAAATAAAATTTTCTGAGAAACTACATTAAAATTTTTATCCCCTTTTGTACTATTTTTGAAAAATTTATCATAAACAAAATTTTTGGAACCCAATTGTGTTATGTATAAAACCCCCCTAAAAAAAAAAGAAACCCCCCAAGTTTTCCTTGGGTTTGCCCTTTATCCAAACTACCCCCCCACGAATCACATTAAAAATTTTGTAAAACTTCCCACATTTTTGTTTTTACGCCAATTTTTGGGAAAAAATTTCCCCCCGTTCTTATAAATCCCCCAAACCCTTACCCCTTTCCTAAAACCCAATTTCCACTCTTTAGTTAAAAGAGTTTCCTAAATTGTTGGGGGGCTTTCCCAAAATACAAATTTAAATAAATTTTAAACCCCAAAATAAGCTTCCGGTTTTAAAATTTTAAAAAAATTAAAAATCTTTTTAAATTTGCCTCCCCCCTTTAACTTGGCTTAAACCTTTGCCACCCCCTTACCCCCCTTTCCCAGTTTGTGGCAACTGGGCCATTTCCCCCCAACCCCACCCTTTTGGGGGTCGACGAACACCAATCGGAAATTGAACCCCCGGCCCCCCGGGACAAATTTCTAAAACAACAAAATACTTTTTTTAAAACCTTTGCCCCCCTCTAAGGGTTTGGTGGGGGGGAAGGGGGTAACAATTTGGCCTCCCTGAAAAAAGGAAAAAACGGCAATAACCACCCCCAAAAAATTTTTATTTTGATTAAACCACTCTTTAGGTCCAAACATTTTACTCCCGTTTTTAAAGAATTTGCATTTTTTCGCTGGGAATCCACCCCCAACCCTTTTAAAAAAAATTTCCTCCCTTATATTAACCCCCCAAATAAAAATTTTGGCCCCCTATCCCGAAAAAAAACCGGCCCAGGGTCCCCCACCCCCCCAAAAATTTAAAAATTTTTTATTTTAAATTTAAACAATATTTTTTACCCCCCCCAAATTTAAAATTAAAAATTTTGTGTTATTATTTGATTAGGGACCCTTTTTTCCCCCATTTCCTTAAAAAACCTTATTGTTAATTGGGCCCCCCCAAAAAAAACAAATTTCTATTTTATTATTATTTTATTAATGATTATGTCCCTTTTAAAAGCTTTTAACTGTACCATAATGGAAAAAGGCTTAAATTAAAAAGACCCCTTGTTTGAAACCTTTGGTTTTAGTTTTTTCCTTGTATAAAAGGAACAAACCCAAAATTTTTTTGGTCTTTTAATCCCTTCTTTTTTTTTCCCCCATGTCAAACCCCCCTTTAAAAATTCCCCTAAAAAGTACTTCAACTGATTTGGGACCTAAAACCTTTTTTAACAGTTCCCCTTTTTTCTTTTTTTTACCAAAATTTTTTCCCGAAACCCCCAAAAACCCTTTTTCCGAAAATTTTTTAAGTTTTATGTATTTTTTTCAAATTTGGCCCCAGGCCTTTGGGGTTAAATGGAAGATTTTAAATCCCTTTTAAAGTTTGTAACCCCCCTTATAAAACCTTTAAAAAACAGTAATCAAAATATTCCCCAAACAAGAATTTAATGTTCCCCCCTTTCCCAATCCCCCCCCTTTTGACCTTCCCTTTTTTAAATTTTAATGACCCCTTTAAAATTTTTTCCCAATAACCCCCTACTTTTTAAAGTTTATAAAATTTGGGCCCCTACCCAAAGTGTGTTTTTCCCTTGTAATTTTTAACCCCCCCAATTTTAAGTCCTTATATAATCAAATTCCCCCTTATTATTAATTTTCAAAATTTTAAAAAGGGGCTCTAAGGGAATTAAAATGTCAAATTAAACCCCCCGCAAATTTTACCAAAATTGACCCCAAATTTTAAGAAAAAGCTCCCCGACCCGGCAAATTGTGTATTTTCCCGCGGGTTTTAAAAAAATAACACCAAAAAAACCCCCAAAACCAAATTAACCTTTAGAATATATTTTTTTTAATATTTAAATTTTGTAAAAATTTTTTTTTTTTCCGAATTAATTTAAAGGGTTTTCGGTTTCTCCTTTGTGTTCCCCTTCTTTTTTGTCGGGTATTAAAAAAAAAAAATTTCCCCCCTTTTTATAATTTTTAAAAAAAAACCCCCAAAAAAAATTTTTTAACAACAAATTTAAAAAATTACCATTTCCCCCTTTTTTTTTGAAAATTCCCCCCAAAAACTTAAAATAAAATTTTTTGAAAATAAAAAAAAAATTTTGTAACCCGGAATTGATCTTTAAAATTTCCTTATCCGGAGTTTTAGTACCCATTTAGCCCATTATTAATAACCCTTCGAAAAATTTAAAGACCCCCCTTATAAAAAACTAAAATAAGCCTTTAAAAACCCTTTTAAATATTTTTTTAAATTTTTTTAAATAATTTTTTTTACCCCAAAAAGAATGAAAAATTACCCCCACAAAAATAATTAAAAATTATTTATGTTTTTTAAAATTTTTACTACCCCCCCCACCCCCGCCCCCAACCCAAAACATTTTTTATTTAAAGGGCACCCATCCCCACCCAACCACAAGGGGAAAAACTTTCTTTAAAAAACTAAAAAGGAAATTCCCAAAACCCCAAAAAAACTCTCCTATTTCCCCCAAATATTTTAAAAAACCCAATTTTCAATCTTAAAAAAAAATCCTGTCCCCCAAAATCTTAAAAAACAAAATTCCCCGAAAAAAAATCCCTCTTATTTTTTGTTTCCCTTCAAAATCCCCGTTTTATGGTGAATTAATTAAAATTTCCACTAAATTTTTTTTCTAAATTTTTTTTCCCGTTAAAAATAATACATATATGTTTTAAAACTGTTTAATTCGTTTTCTTACAAATTTTGGTTGACAAAAAAGCAAATTGTTTCCCCCAAAAATAAAACTCCTTTAAAACGGCCCCCAAATCCCCACAAAAACCCTACATTGGGGTATTCCCGGGCCCCCAAAAACCTTTAAACCCCCAAAACAACGTTTTTGTACTTCCCTTTAAACCCCCCTTCCCTTTATTAAAATTTTAAAAATTTAAAAAAAAACCTTTTTTTAAGGGCCCCCTTTAATTTATATTCTACAAAGAAATATTTCCCGACCTTTAAATTTTTTAAAAGTTGAAAAATTTATGGGAACTTAAAAATTTAAAAATTTTTCAAAACATGGAAAGTACTACGGGGTTCCCCCTTACCCATTTTTGTTTTCTTAGTTATTAGGCCCCCCCAAAAACCCACCCCCCCAATTTTTCCCCCCAACCCCCCCCAAAAATAAAAAAATAAAAACCTTTAAAACTTTTTTGGTTCGGGAAAATTTGGGGGGGGTTTTTTTAAAAATCCCCCAACGTAACGGCTTAAAAAGTGGCCCCCCTTTTTGTTTTTAGGGGGCCCTATTTGGCCCCCCCCCAAAATTTCAAAAAAAATTTTCCCCAAATAAACCCTTTTTTCCCCTTTTTAAACCCCTAAAAAGACCCTTCTCCTTTTTTTTTGGGGTCCCAATTCCCACGTCCCGATTATGTGTTTTTCCTCTTCCCGGGAAGGGAGTACTTAACCCCCTTTCCCATTCATTCCTAAACCCCGATTTGTTTAAAAGGTGTTTTGAAAAGGGGGGGGTTTTTAGGTGATCAAAAAAATTTTCCCTTGCTAAAAACCCGTTCCCTTGGCCCAGACCTTTACCTTTTTGGGTTTTGCCGGGCTTGGTTTCCAGGGAAACAAGGGGCTTTAGGGTCGAACCCCCGTCCGGTGGGACTCTTTTACCCCAAGCGGGGTTGTGGCTTAAAACCTGGAAAAATTTTTTTTTACTTTGGTATCCCCCCCCCTATGATTTCCCCTTATTCCCCAACCCCCAACCCCCTTCCCCCCGGGTTTTTGGGAAACCCCTGAAGCCAGGTTTCTCCCTTTTTTAAAAAATTCCGCATTCCCTTTTAAAACTATGGCCCTTTTTTTCCCGGGTAAAAAGAGACAAAAGTTTTTTTCGTGGGGGAAGGGCTTGGGCCCCCCCAGAAAAAAGTTTTTTAAAATTTTTTTAAAACCCACCTTGGGGGGGAAATTTTTTTTGGGAGGGGGAAACTTTAAGAGGGGCCTGAATTTTGGGAAAATTAATAAAAAAGAAAAAGGGGTCTTTTTTTGTTTTGGTTAAACCCTCTGGGGACCAAGGGTTGGGCAAAACTTTTGGAAAACTCCCAAAATTTTCGGGTCTTTTTTTTTTAAATATTTGGGAAAAGTTTTTTCCTTTTTTCCCAAAACTTCCTGCAAAAAAAGGGCAAATTCAAGGGGAAAAAAATTTTTACTTAAAACCCAAACCTCCATAAAACCAGTTTTTGCCTTTTGGGTTAAGGGGATTTTTGTTTAAGATTTTTTTTAAAAAAACCAAAATTTGGGGAAGGCTTTGGTTTTCTTTGAAATTTTTTAGTCCAAAAAAATTTTTGGAAAATTGTTTTTTTTAAAAAATAAGCCCGGGTCCGGTTTTTTTTGGGGAAAAGGCCCCGAAAGGGTTTTCAAAGCTTTTTTGGGGAAAGAAAAAACCCCTAGGTCCCTTTTTTTTTTCCCCTAAAAGGGAAAATTTTTTTGGTTTTCCAAAAATTTAACTTTTTTTTTGGGGAAGGGAATTTTACCCTTTTCCAAAGGGGGGGCCCCTTCCTTCAATGGCCCAACCAGGGGGGTTGTGTAAACCATTTTTTTTGGGGGGTTGGTTTTGGGGTTTTTTTTCCCTGATTTTTCCAATTTTCAACCCCCCAACCCCCTTTTGTATTTTTTTTTCCCTGTTAAAAACCCCCCCCAAATTTAAGGACTTTAAATGTTCGTCTGCAAAAAATTTCCTTTGGAACCATTTAGGAAAAATTCCTTCAAATTTGTTAAAAATAAGGTTTTGCCCGGGGTTTTAGAAAGGGTTAAAAACCAAATTTCTTCTTTTCCCCTAAGGGGGTCTTTCCCAAAAATTGGTTTTTTTTTGAAGGTCCAACCAGGGAATTTGCCCCCCCCCTTTGGAAGGGGAAAAAAATTTTTTTTCCCCCTAAATTGTGGGGTAGCCGGATTTTCCCAAAAGGAAAAATTCTTTCCCCCTTGAAGGGGTTCCGGGCCCCCGGGGGGATCCCGGTTTTTTGGAGGCCCAACCCAGGGATGGCCCCAAGCCCCCGGCCCCCAGAGCGGCTCGAGGCCACGTCGCTGTGCTCCCCTTACCATCGCAGTGAGTTTAGCTTGGGCAGAAGCTCCTTCAATGTCTTGAAAAGGGGCACAAAGGCCCAAATTTCCTTTTGGGGGACAGGCTTTCCTCAAAACCTAGGGTTTGTTGGGCAGTGCTGAATTTACGGATTTGCCTTGCTGGTAAAGCATGTTGGTTGCCCCATGAAGGGGAGTGTCTGAGAGAATTCCTTTTCTCAGGGGGCCCCTCCCACCAGTCTTTCTAATTTTTTCAGTAGAAAACGAAGATAAACTGATTTGGGGAAAAGATTTAGGGACCCGGGTAGTCCCCTCTCCCTTTTTTAGGGGTGAAGGGCCCCCCTTTTTGAGGAGCCGCTTGTGGTATGTACCCCTTAAACTAGGTCGCCCGAATTTGGTTTTACATAGAAAGGGGAAGGAGATTCTTTCCCGGCCCCTTTTTGAAGCGGCCCTTTTAATTAAAAATAAAATTATTATTATTTTTAATTTAAAAAAATAATTTAAAAGGGTTTTAGTTTAAAAAATTTTTTACTCTTTTTTTTTATAATTTTAAAATATATTTTTTATATATTATATAATATTAAATTAAATATTTTTATATAATAAAAAAACAAAAAATTTTTTATTTTATTTTAGGGTTTTTTAAAATTTTTTAAGTCCGATATTTTTAGGGGTTAATAAGGGGTTTGCTTATTTTTTTTAAAGGTTTGTTATACATGTTTGGGGGTGATGTTTTTAAAAAATGTTATTTTGTTAAAATTTATTTTTTAAAATATTACCTTTTGTATTGGGGCTTACTGCTGATTTCTATAGACTTTAACCCTGACGATAAGTGTGATGTAAAAATTTGGGGAGGGTGGACGGGTTTTTCCGAAACTTGGGTGATATTTTCTTGTAAACTATTTTTTATTTTCATCTACAGTATTGTTTAAAAAAATTTGGGAAAAAGGGGGAAAAATGAATTTTTAGGGAAAAAAGTATTCTTTTAAAAAAGGTTTTTTTTTTTCCAAAAAATTTAAAAAAAATTTTCAGTTTAACATAAGAATTCATTCATTTTTTGGCCATTTTAAAAATACAAAAATTTTATAAATGGAAAATGGAAAAAAATAGGTAGAAATATTATTTTATTTTTTAAAAAAAAAACTAATAAAAAGTAGCAGCGAAAAAAATACAGAAAAAGGGTTTAACGGGGGGTAATAAGAAATATATTTCTTTTAAAGTGTATTAAAAAGGGATGTATATATTTATTAACTGGGCCCCCAAAAGTATAAAATATTGGGGGTTTGGGGAACCCGTAAGTTTACGACCGATTTTTTTTGATCCCAAAGGGTTTCAATTTTGTGAAAGGGTTCAGGACGTTGGGGATAGGTTTAACGGAATTTTTGGGGGAGGAATTTATTTGGGTTTGGAAGAAGCCCCCAAATTTAAACTTAATGGAACTGTCAATAGGACCAATTTTTTGTTTACTGGGGAAAAAAAAAAGACAAACCACTTAAATTGAAAAAGCTGTAAATTTGCCCCGGTGTAAATGTGTTGGGGCGGTTTGTTTTTCAAGGGGGGCTATTTCGACCCTTTTTGTTTTTGAAGGGGACTGTAAACTGGTATTAATTTCCCAACAATGCTTTCTGATTCCATATTTTCCCGCCATTTGGCATTTTCGGTAATGATTAAATTTTTTTTTTTAAAAGGTTTGGGGCCCGCCGCACTTTTCCCAGGGACGTACGAGCTTACCTGGATAAAACTTTGCCGGGCCGTGAAAAGGGGGGCAGAGGGCCAAACGAGTTTTCCGGGACGCTTCCACTGGATTTCTTCTTATTCAGCCCCAGTAAAAAAATGGGTGTAACCAAAAAATTTAAACCCCGGTTTCCTAGACATTCTTTGGAAGGGGATTCAAACTGTGTGTAGAGAAAAATCATTGGACGTTTTGATACGATGTCAGAAAACCCGTGGTGATCGTATCGGAAAATTTTTGTTTGGTGCTGCAGGGGCCCCAAATTTTTAAAAGTATTAACATTTTAAATTTTTTATTTACGTTAAATTTTTTCATTTGGCATTTAAACTTTTTAATTTCCCGAAATTTTACTTTTTATAACGGTTTAAATTTTTTTTTCTTTTTGGGGTTCAAAATTTGTTTTACATTTTTTTGAAGCATCCCGTATTTTTTTGCAGTTAAAAAAATCAAATACAAATTGAGAATTTTAAAAGGCACCTTTTGGAAGAATAATCAGCCTTTAGGTGACTATTTTCGACCCCAAAGGAAACCCCCCCTCGGAAAAACCTAATTATTCACCTCAGATTTAGTTTTCATTTTTAAACCCCACCCCAAAAGTTTTTTCTAAAATATTCCATGCCAAAACGCCCCCTCGGAAAAAACCTATTTTTACCTCAGATGAGATTTTTATAAGTAAACTCGGGCAAGATTTTCTTTGAACAACTGCATTCCCCCGCCCCGGACGCTGCCTTGGAAAAATTTCCAAATTTTTCAAAATTTAGAAGAAAATTCATATATAGGAAATCAACAAGATTTACCTTTTAACAACTGTATTCCACACAAGGATGCTGCCTTGGAAAATCCATTATTTCACGTCAGTTGAGATTCTTTTTTAAAATCAAAAAGATTTGCTCTGAAAACTATTTTTCCACGCCCCCGGGCGCCCGCCTTGGAAAAACCTATTTTTTCTTTTCAGTGGATTATAAGTTAAAATCGAAAGATTTACCAAAACTGTATTCCCCAAAGGATTTCTGCCCCGGAAAAAACCTTTTATTCAGTCAGTTTAGATTCATATATAAGCTCAACAAAATTTTTTGGGCAACCCTTTTTTCCCCCGCCCGGGGGCGTGCCTTGGGGAAAAACCTATTATTTAAAGTCAGTTTAGATTCATATATAAGCTCAAACAAGAAATTTTCTCTGACAATATATTCCCAAAGCCAGGCGGGTTTCCTTGGGAAAAACCATTTTTTTCATCTCAAAATTTAGATTTTATAAATAAAAATCCCACAAGATTTTCTCTAACAACTGTTTTCCCCACAAGGATGCTGCCTTGGAAAATTCCCCATTATTTACGTCGGTTTTGGGTTCATATATAACTCCAAGATTTGCTCTGGGGCCAAAACTATATTCCACGCCAGGGCGTCCCTTGGGGAAAAACCTATTATTCATCTCAGAGGAAATTATAAATAGACTCAACAAGAATTTCTCTGCAACTATATTCCACGCTTGGGGCGTGCCTTGGAAAATCCTTTATTCAACTCGGGCATATTCGTATATAAACCCCAGCAAAGGGAAAAATTTTTTTCCTAACTACATTCCCGCCCGGGCGCTTTCCCTTTGGGAAAAACCTTAAATTTTTCAACTCAGAAAGATATTTTTTATGTTTAAATCAACAAAAGTTATACGAAAAACATGATATTTTGGGTAAACCCCTAAAATTTTTTTCATTTGCAAAGGGGCCTTTTTTAAAAGACTTTGTCAATTCTACCCACATGCTAAAAAAGTCGATTTAGTCATTCCCCCCCCCCCTTTCCTCATTTGAAATACGTTATTCATTTAAAAATTCCTTTTTTATACAAACAGTAAATCGTGAGTAATTTTTACTTTAAAATAGCAGCAGAAACAAAAATTTAATTGTGGCTTCCTATTTTTGGGGAGGGTGCCCCCATTTGTGAAGGGAAAAAGGTGTCATCAACAATTTATTTAATTCCAAAAAACCACTGGGGGATTTGGGGAAGAAGAGCCTTTTTATCCCACATGTCTTTGTTTCGTGAAATTTACATTTAATTGTTTTTTGACCAAAAAAAACCCAATTTCATTTTTTTCCAAAAGAAACGAGGGAAAGCTTGATAAAGGAATTTTAAAGGGTATGTTGCCATGTTATGTGTTACAATATAGTTTAACTTTTTATTAAAAAAAAATTTAAATTTTAAATTTTTTTTTAAATTAAACGATGGGAAATGTCCGAAAAATTTTTATTATAAAATTATCCTATCAATCAATAACCCAAAAATGAAAGTACCTTTAAATTTATCGAAAATAAAATTACGTTTCTACGGACGTTTTGATCTACTTTTTTTATTTTCAGGGTCCAAAAGGAGGTGACTTGTAGGGGTCATAAAAATTAAAAGAGACCAATGTTGCCAGAAACTAACACCACAGGAAATGACATTGTCCCCAAGGTTTGGGGGTGGGAGAGGGGCCCTTTTTCACCGGTCCTCGAATCTGTCAGTGCGTCACACTCTGGTATCACTCCGCAGTGTGTCATCCCCCGTAAATATCGTAACAAAAATATTTTATGTTAATCAGTAACTATTATATTAGGTATGTACAAAGTTACAATATATGAAACCAAATGAAACTATATGAAGTCATTTTACAACACTTGACTCTCCAAAAGGACCTTTTCCTTCCTTCCGGGGATGTGATTTTAAAGATGGGTGGGAGACCTGCTTGTCGGATCCCATAAGGAAGGATAGGTGTTCCATATCTCATCTTAGGTACGTAACATGGAGGTTGCATCGGCGTTTTCCATCGCGCGCTCTAACGGCGTTTTTAACCTACGAAACAAATTACTACGTCACATGGAACGGGGTTTTTTTTAAATTTGACCGCCTCAAAGCGCGCGTCTCGAAGTTCCTCGGGGACCGCGCGACTGCAGCGCGCCTCGAGTTTTTCGTAGTTTGAATTGTACCTACCCCCATTGAGCAGTCGAGCGCGCGCTTTTGAGTAGTAATTTTCTGTAATCATAGGAAGCCCTGTTTTTGTAGGGAACTTTTCATTGAAAGATTAAAAGTCGGCTTCAATATGGGACATGGATGTGCCGACTACAAAAACAGGTATTGAAAAGGCCCGGTGGCATCATTGGGGGAAAATTTTCTCAAAAAAAGGGGTTGCCAGAGGAGCAAAAGAAAATTCTTGGAATGCAAACTTTAATATTAAGTAATGAATAACACTATAGATATCAGTTTATATTTATTTTTAAAAAATGTCAATAAATTTCTTTACATTTTTTTTAGTAATGAAAAACTTAAATATTTTTGTAATAAGATTTGCAACAGTAAGTTTTTACAGGAAGTAAAGGGCCCAAAAACGTATTATTCATGATAAACTTATATTTATGACAAAAATACTTGCAAACAAAATAGTAAGAGTTACATGAATTTGTATAATATTATTTTTACTCACAATTTTACATTAGATCAAACAAAAAAAAAACTTTAAATTAAGTAGTTGTTCAATCGTGCACTGATTATGAGTGTTAAACGTGTCTTTTAAACTGTATTGTTAACACAGCTTAACAAGTTTTACCAATCATTTTCACAAAATTTGGAATCAAATTCACACCATTTACCTGCCCCGGCAGTTGCCTTTTTTGATGAAATAATAGCAAATCTGTCCCTCACTTTTTTGCTAAATTTTTGGCGTGGTGAGGCAATTCCAAACAAATCAATAAATGGGTTTTTTAAAAGGTGTCTTCATCCAAAGGGAAAATTTAACTAATATTCTACTTAAAAATAATTTAATTATGTATTTTTAAAGAAACGTTGGTGCATCTATTATTTATTTGTTCTTTATAGCGTTTGAGCAATAAACTTACCTCGTGTGTTTACGAGTTTTTTTTTGGGTGAAATACAATCCCTTACAAAGTTTTCACAAGGTGCCGATCATCCTGAATTATCCAAAAAATCCCCTGAATAAGCCTGAAAAGCCAATAACTCGTAAAATGACGCAATAACATTCTTGATAGTTAAAAAATTTAGGTTAAAAATTTCCTCAGATTTGGGGAAAGGGGTTCAAAAGAAACCCTGGTTAACCGGTCCGTGAAATTTGGATGAATCCAGATTTTCCTTGTCTTCGTTTCGTTTTTTATATCTACGATACAGAACCCCAAAAACATACACTTCTTCAACTTCCAGGTATACTGGGAACTTCTATAAATTTACATGAAAAAGGGGCTTTAAAAGCGCGACGCAACGCTTCATGTTACACTAGATTTTCTGACGCGCGATTGAACGCGCGATGCAATGCTGCCAAAGTTACGTAGCCTATCACTTGGGGGGAAGGAGAGGTTGCTCCGTTCCCGCCTCGCCTTTCCCCTTGGATTTAACTAAAAAATTTCTCATGTCTTTGGAAATCCTTTAAAACTAAGGGATCGCCATTTAACTCCAAATCCATTTAATGTAAGAGATGTGTCGTTCCTGATATCCATTCAGTTATCGACATCAGAACATCGTTTTTTTTTTTTTTTTACCGTTAGGTTTAACGGGGAAGGTATAATCGCCATAAAAGAACTTCCGCGGTGAGGAGAGTCATCAAAAGTGTGTTACAGTTTTTGGGAATCTGGGAAATCCTAGGTTGAGTAAAAACGTACAAAAAGTACAAAGTTGTTAACTATACAATTTAAATTTCAGCATTATTGTGCTTTAAAATCTTTTTCGTTCTTCTGT